>NW_022605175.1:105000-155736 GCF_008692095.1 Etheostoma spectabile | reverse complement strand
AAGAAGAAGAAGGAGGGCAAGAGGAAGGTGTCAGGGAGGAGGAGGTGAGTGAAGGAAGAGGGTACTCTAGACTGAAGAGTCCCAGAAATCTAATCTCAATATTAATTAATGCACACAGAGGGCTTCACAATTGTCTTTTAGGATTTATATATTATACCGTAATTCCTCAAAGAAAAATCAGTAGTCACTTAAACTGCGGCTCTCTGATAGTGGTTGGGGGGGGCAACACGGATAAATAAAGGCCGGGAAAAATCAGTGTGGATAATCTCCTCGGTGTCTTTCATATAATGTGCAATCATGTTGACCGTAACGTACATTTCTACCAATTTAACTCCACAGATTCCACAATATACACACTTTGCTTTTCTGGGTTATGGTTTTCATGTAAAGTATTTTTTGTGATCAAATTTTTATTTTTGATCTAATTAAGTAACAAAGACTGCCAACCAATCCCCTGAGTCTGAGAGGCTGATGACCCCTACAGATACTAGATCAAGTTCAACTGGGAGTCAAACACTCCCACAAAGAAAAGTTTCCAGCACTACCAATCCCAGACCATCCCCCCGTTGTTCCCGCCTGGCTCAAGCCGCCAACAAAAAGGCCACGCAGATATTTCAACCCAAACTTTATTAACACACACACACTCAGCGTAACCATGGCAATGCAGCAGTGGAACTAAGACACAGACATGCTGTAAACGATGCTTCTGGTTTTACTTAGCTCGCTCCACCATGGCGCCTTACTAACTCACTCACTCAGTCTGTTGATCTACAACGCGGACAATGGACATGCATGTATTGTTGGGGGTGTATGAGGCCACCCCCATTTCCACCAATCATTACACCTTTGTGTGCAAAACCTTTACATACAGTTGTGTTCAGAATAACCACAGTGTTTTTAAGAAGTGAATAAGGCTCCAAATCCTTAGAATAACTTTTAATTCCATAATACCAATGCATTGGGAACTCTGCCCATTCATTTCCAAATCAAAACATGACCAACATTGATCAAGTTTGTGTTCTACCTTTACAGGAAGTGAAGAAAAAGGAATATTAGCAGTATTGGCATTTTTCTTTAAAAACTCAAATGTTTACTTTATAAACTGAAAATGGGTCAGGGTTTGAATCCCTGCACTGATATTTAGTTGCATAACCATTATTTCTGAGATCTGCTTCATATCTGTGTTGCATGGAGTCACCTGTGAACAGGTATTCCAGCCCAGGACCATTGAACTACATCCCATAATTCCTCTGAATTACTGGGTTTGGCCTCAGAAACGGCATTTATGATGTCACCCTACAAGTGTTCTCTGGGATTGAGGTCCGGAGGTTGGGCTGGCCCCTTCCTGCTCCTTCCTGTTGTCTTTGGGTTTTTGTCTTGTTGAAAGACCCGTTTCAAAGGCCTTTCCTCTTCAGCATAAGGCAACATGACCTCTTCAAGTATTCTGATGTATTGAAATTGATCCATGATCCCTGGTATGTGATAAACAGGCCCAACACCACAGTATGAAAACATCCCATAACCAGCATGCTTTACTGTCTTCACAGTGGACTGGGGCTTGATTTCAGTGCAGGGGGTCGGAGGACAAACTGTCTGAGTTTTAGTGTGAAATGCACTATAACCAGCATGCACAACATATGCTTCCTTTCTTTCTTAAATATGTATATATACAGTATATAGATTAAATTTGGACCATAACTGACACCTGTTTCTTCACAGAATCAATCAACTCACTAATTGAACACAACACTGCTATTATTTTGAACATGCCCCTTTCAATTACAGATTCAATTCCACAGAATGAGCAGCATGCATGTCATGACTGTTGGTTTTCTAGGACTCTACAACACTTACTAGTAAATGATTTGCCATGTAGAAATGTCACTTTTACCAAAATATAATTTGAGTTTAGTGATGCTATTATTGTGAACACAACTGTACATCAAAGCTAGTTTTATTCCAGAGCACACAGAAAGCTCTGCTGAGCATCAGAAATGCTTGAGGAAATGGAGCTTGTGTGGACAATACCACATTACACTACCATATTACTTACTTACATAATACTGCTGGCTATACACGTTTGATTTAGCAAAACGACAACCTAAAACAAAAGTTCAAAGGTCAACTGGTGCCCCTCAATGGTTCCAATTTAGTTTACTGGAGTAGAGCTGTTCCAGCAACATGAAGACAACACGGTAACACCTACAGATACCAGTGAAAGCTAAAAATCTGTGGGAAAATGTTATATTTACAACTTTCCCAGCACTAAAAATCCCAGATGATCCCCCAATTGTTACCTGCTGGCTAAAGGCTGGCAACAAAATGGAGGCCACACATAAATTGATTAAAGTAGTTTATTTATCACAAACTAAAAAACACTGGATGTTACATTTCCCATAATGCAACTCCATAATAGTGATGTAGGCAGATAATTAAGAAAGGTAATGTGTCAGTCAAATAATGTTCCATAGACATGCTCTAAATGTTGTTTCTAATTTAAGATAGAGCTCTACAGCATGGCACCTCACTACCTCACTCTCTTGGTTTTTCTTTGTTGATAGAAACGGAGAGGAAGAGGAGTCAAACGTCACCGCTGTCAGCTCTGTGACAAATGTGGAGCAGCTTTTACATTACAGAGTGCCCTGAAAAGGCATCAACGCATTCACACTGGAGAGAAACTGTACAGCTGTGAACAGTGTGGGGAAACCTTTGCTCGTGGTGATGCCCTTAAATCTCACCAGCGTATTCACACTGGAGAGAAACCTCACAGCTGTGAACAATGTGGGGAAACTTTTGCTCGTGGTGATGCCCTTATATCTCACCAGCGTATTCACACTGGAGAGAAGCCATACTGGTGTAAACAATGTGGGGAAACATTTTCTCATAGTGGTAACCTTAAATCTCACCAGCGCATTCACACTGGAGAGAAGCCGCACTGGTGTGAAGAATGTGGGAAAATGTTTTCTCGGCGTGATCACCTTAAAAAGCACCAGCTTATTCACACTGGAGAGAAGCCGTACTGGTGTGAACAATGTGGGGAAACGTTTTCTCAGAGTGGTAACCTTAAAAGACACCAGCGCGTTCACTCTGCCTTGTTGTGAACATGTTTCAGAGCCAAGCTGTTTCCTCCTCCTCATGCCCTGATAGCTGTGTTGTTATATTCTGATCTTCTCTTCACATTGAAGGCTGACCAGCAGTAACTTTCTCTTCTGAACAACATGCAGAGGTGGGTAGAGTAGCCAAAAATTGTACGCAAGTATAAGTACTGTTACTTCAGAATGATATGACTCAAGTAAAAGTAAAAGTAGTCATCCAAATAATTACTTGAGTAGGAGTAAAAAAGTGCTAATGAAAAAACTACTCAAGTAGTGAGTAACTGTTGAGTAACGTCAGATTTATTTCTTAACACAAGCATCAACCAGACAAAGATAAAAAAATAATCATCTTTAGGCAAATTATAGTTCATCCAATCAATAAAATGAATTTAAATGAATTTATTAATTACAAAATAGCTTACTTGATAGACTTGTCACATCAAATTTGGATGGATACTGCATGTGCAAAACATTCTGTATGTAACCTAAAAGACAAACATCCACCTCTCCACAGCAAAAACTACGCTACATTTCCTCAAGTTAGATGTTGAGTTGTTGAACGCTAACATGTCCGTTTGTTTTGGTCGACACAGAAGACGCCGCATAACGTTTGATTCTGACGTCTTTGCTTTGCTACGACTGTAAAGTTAACCTGTCCCGCTGCTGAAACGAGTACGGTCACGTGACTGCACAACGACGTGTGATTGGTTAGGCACAGTCATGTGGTAGAGCCTTCAGCGGAAGACTCTCTCTCTCTCTCTCTGTCAAAATAAAACATTAAAATGAGACGTACGCGGGGGTAAAAACAATGAAGCGTAGTAACGAGCTCATCGTAGCCTAATGTAGTGGAGTAAGAGTACAGTTTATTTTTCACTAATCTACTCAAGTAAAAGTATTGTGATTTAAAACTACTCCTAGAAGTACAAGTTTTTCAAAAACTTACTCAAGTAAATGTAACGGAGTAAATGTAACCCGTTACTACCCACCTCTGACAACATGTATGTTATTGTGGATCAGCTGGACTGTTTTCTGCCTGTCCTCAGAACCCTTTACCACTACTGGTACCCACCGTGGGAAGGAGAAGGCCTGAAGGCGAATCATTAAGACGTTTAAAGATGTTTTGGTTGGAAAACGTAGACATGTCTGAAACTTTTTTTATTTTGTAAAAACTTTCTTCTCCTCTCTAGAAACATACACAACTTTTTTTGGCTGACAGGAAATCAGTATAATTTTCATTTTAGGAATACATTTTTGTCACCCTTGTACAATTCTAACCTCTCAAAAGTTGGCAAAAACTATAACCTTTGAGCATTGTCAGTTTAATAAGTGCAAATTTAATATTTGTGTAAACTGGTCCTCTTATTACCAACATATTGGTAATTGGACCTGTTTAATTGTACGCTCTCAAGTTATTGTTGTTTTGTAGTTTAACATCATGTTTTCCTACTTTGTGGAATTTCATTTAAAAATCTTTGTCTGACATTTCATATTTTCTGTGACTGAATGTGGTTTTAAATCTGTTGAGGTCTGTTCAGACTGAAAGTAAAGACACTGATGATGTCATACAAAATCAGAAAATAGAAAGCAAAAAGCTGATCTATTCATCTGACTTGTAAAATACCAATGATTGAATTGTTTTAAATGTTTTGCAATGTGGAACAATAAAATACAAAATAAAAGAAATTAAACAAGGTCTATGGCTGACTTGATTTGGTGGATTTATCCTTCCTGCCGTTTCTGTGTTCTCCTTGATAAGAGAACGTTTCCATCCACTAAAAGTGCTGAAAGATTCAGATTATTATTCTAAGTGTGTGACATTATGGGATGGATCCCTACAGAGATAGAGCTTTTAGTTTAACCAGGCTTCTTGTTAATAATCACTACTTTTAGCGTGTATAGAGCACCATATCTCCATATCTCTATTTAGAAGTGATTATTTACATGAATCACTTCTAAATCACTCTTCTAAAACAAAAGACATTTTACTAACTATTTGACATTGATATCTTTGGTCAATATATAATGCATCCCCCCACCCTTTGATTGTTTCCTATTGATGAGTGACAGTTCATATCCCTCAATCTCCACCAACTCCTGTTGTTTATATAGGACAGCTGAAGACATGTAAGGGATGAGAGATGGTGAATGACATGCAGCAAACGCCCTCTTCACCCACATATTCTGGGACTGCTCCGTGATACAGACACACTGGAAAGACATTAAAGAGGACATGGACAACATATTCCTCTGGACCGTTTATTTTTCTTACTGGAGAAAACACCTGAAAACTTGCTGTTACATATTTTGTTAATGATTGCAAGAAACATGATCACAATAATGGGATAAAGTCTAGCCGCCCTCTACATGAAATCAAACAGGTCCGTACAATGGAAAATGTTATTCAGTGTGCCGAGGTGCTGCAATAGCAGCACTCGGCACAATGACTATTATTGCCCATACTTATTCAGTGTGCCGTGGTGCTGCAATAGCAGCACTCGGCACAATGACTATTATTGCCCATACTTATTTTAGTGGGAATGCTGTTCAGCATTCCAACTATTGTTATTCGGTTCTTTATTTATCTTTTCTTTTTATTATTCCGTACGTTTTTTGGCTCTCTGTATCTTCTGCATACTTTCAGCTATTTAAACCGTTCAACTTTTCAAATCTTCAGCTCTTTCAGCAGATGATGGGACTTCTTCAGCAATTTTTCTGCTATTTATACTTTTTCAAATATTAATCTTTTAAACAATTTTTTTTAACATTAAAGTCAATGAGAGCAAGCTTCAAATCCTTTAAATCTTCTTCTGCTTAAAAGTGTATCTCCTCCTACAGTTTTTCACCTACATTCATGGTTCAAACTTTAAAACGTTCACAAAATATTCAGCTATCCGACTATGGCTTTTCAGATTGACATATTTTACAGTTTTTGTGAAAAAGCTGTTTAAGTATGGTGTACATTTTATGATTTTTCTGGATTTATAATGGGTGTGTATTGCCTGAGCTAGAGTGAGGAGTGATGTCATCAGAGTGAAAGGCTTCGAAAATATTATCTTACTCCGTTCTCTATAACTTGCTCCCACGCCAACACTTCAAACTTTTCATGGACAGTTTGTACATCAAAACGTAGGTATTCTTGTCTAGTTTCAGCCAATGTGCTCATTTATGTGATAGGAATTATACTTTTTGCTCAGCGAGCTTTCAAATGACGAGAATTCAGGATATTTCTCCATTCACTGTAATGTTAAACATAGTCCCCATTTCTGAGCAAAACGCAGAGCGAACCACTTTTTTAAATCGCTGATACGCCCACATTTATAACTTTATCCACATGAATTTTACATCAATACGTTCACAAAGGCCTTCAGGTGCTCATGGGCAAGTTATTTTCTTTCTATCTCATATCCCTTTGCCGCAATGACCATTTGTTTGGGAGCTGGTTTCACTGTCTAAGGAGCAGTGGTTTCCATTAGCTGACAGGTAAAGAAGGGTACAACAGCTGCGGTCGTTAACTGATTGCAGATCAAAAGAGATGACATCACAGACATCAAAGGCTTCCTAGCTGTGTTTACAAACATGGCCACTGATTAGATGTAGCCATGGCAACGCCTCCCCAGACACTCCAAAACTTTCTATGTCTGTCTGTCTCATCATATATTGCAATGTATAGCTTGCTGAACAAATCCTTTGGTGTCCACACACACAGACACACACACACACAGACACACAGACACACACACAGACACACACGCACACACACACACACACACAAACACAGACAGACACACTCACTCACACACACACAGACACACACACACATAGACACACACACTCACACACACAGACATAAACATACACACATACACACAGAGACAGATGGAGACACACACACACACACACACACACACACAAAAACACAGACAGACACACTCACTCACACACACAGACACACACACACACACAAACACAGACAGACACACACACACACAAACACAGACAGACACACACACACACACACAAACACAGATAGACACACACACACACATAAACATACACACATACACACAGAGACAGATGGATAGACACACACACACAAACACAGATAGAAACACACACACACACAAACACACACACAGAGACATACACACAAAGACACACAGGGACACACACACAGACACACAGACACACACACACATAGACAGACACACACATACACAAGGACACACACAGACACAGAGACACACACACTCACAGACACACACAGGCACACAGAAGCAGAGACACACACTCACAGACACACACACACAGACATGATATATTATATATCAACATGTATAGTTCATTAGGAAGATGTTACTGCGGTGGCGCAGTGGTTATGTCTCATACCTTTTGTGCCAGAGACCCGGGTTCAAATCCCACAGTGGTTTAACATCATCTAGTGTTAAAACTCTTCAAATTCAACTTTTCAAATCTTCAGCTCTTTCAGCAGATGATAGGACTTCTTCAGCTATTTTTCTGCAATTTATACTTTTTCAAATATTAAGCTTTTAAACATTTTATTTTAACATTAAAGTCAATGAGAGCAAGCTTCAAATCCTTCAAATCTTCTTCTGTTCCCAAAAGTTTCAGCGACTTCATACTTTCACTTACAGACGTGGTTCAAACTTTAAAACGTCTGTGTGTGTGTGTGTGTGTGACTCTCATTATATGTTACAATGTATAGCTTCCTGAACAAATCCTTTGGTGGTGGTGCAGTGGTTATGAGACACACACACACACACACATTCACAGACACACACACAGAAACACACCTACACTCTTTGTCTCATTATATATAACAATGGATAGCATTGTGAACAGGTTCTTTGGTGGTAGCGTAGTGGTTACAACATATGCCTTTTGTGTGGGAGACCCGGGTTCAATTCCCACAGCGGGACCTCAACCAAAGTACTCCCCATGAAGACAGTCAACTCCTAGTGATGGCCCAGTGCATATGGACTGGGGTTTGATCCCCGCTGCAGTACATCAACCCTGACAAAGGCATTTAACCCTATTATGATTTCTTGTGGTGTTATTCAACTTAATTAAAGCCATTCCGACTTTTTCAAATATTCTCACTACTTAAACATCTTCTTACTGAATTATGCTATTTCTCAAGTAGCTTTAGCAATTCAATTTTTTTTAGAATTTTTCCATCTTTTTTACATTATTGTTGTTATTCAACTTAATTAAAAACCATTCCTACTTTTTCAACTTTTTTTACTTCTTTAAGTTTCCTACTTTTTTCCACTCTTCTCAAAACTTCAACATCTTCTTACTGACTTAAGCTTTTTCTACAGATTAGCTTTAACTATTCATTTTACTTCATTCATTTAACTATTCAACTAGGTTAGCTTTAGCAATTCAGCTATTCAGCATTCCCACGCATTTTCTGCAGGAAATGCATTTTCTAGTTATTATTATTATTATTCCGCCTGTTTTTTGTCCCACTACTAGTCCCAAAGCGTTGCCAACACGCGCAACACATTACACCGAAATGTGGGTATTGATCGGGAATGGCGGGCTATGTAGTTTCAACCAGATTTGCCGCGTGGTTTTACCGAAATCGGCAAAAATACGGCAAAAAATGTCCCATAGACATGAATGGGAAATGTTTGGGAAATCGCTCAAAATGCCCCCTCTTTGGGACCGTGCTGTGTCGCCATACTTTAACGTAGAAACATGATTAAAAGTTTAAACCGAAGACAAGACTTTGGGCTTTACTGGGCTGAATGGGCGTTCAGATATCAAGCACGGGTTCTCCAGAATCCCAGTTTACGTATCGTCCCGTTTTCAGACCGGCTCAGATTTTCCAATGTGTGTGTATGTGGCGGAATGTTCAGAGCTAGAGTGGGGGACAGAGTGAGGGGCTGGGGTACAGATCTCTGGAAGTTTCCCGAACAAATGTCTCTCTCTCCTCCAGTTTTAACTCTTCAGACTTCATTATTGGTCAAAATGTAGGGAATCTTGTTCCGGTCGCAGACATGTAACTATGGAGTCTGTCGGACTTAAATTGTTGGCTGTGATCTACCAACTGTCGAGAGAAATCAGGAAAAAATCATAAAGCTGGGGCACGATTCAATGATTTATTTCCCAAACAAATGTCTCTCTCTCCTCCAGTTTTAATTATTTATACATCCTAGTTGGTCAAAATGTAGGGAATCTTGTTCCAATCGCAGACATGTAACTATGGAGTCTATCGGAGTAATACTTTTCGCGCTAGGCTCACCAACTGCAGATATAGACAATGAAAGAAAGACTCTGGCCCGTACTCTGAGTAAATCACCATAGCAACAGGTTCTGATACTGAGAGGACAGAGGGAGGGGCTGCAGGACGATGCTCTGAAACAAACAAATTGCTCTCTCTCCTCCAGTTCTATCTCTTTATACATCATAGTTGGTCAAATGTAGGAAATCTTGTTCCGGTCGCAGACATGTAACTATGGAATCTATCAGACTTAAAATTTTCACGCTAGGGAACCAACTGCCAATACAACACATTGAAAACGGCTCAGACACACCCACCTCTATCATGACCCTGTTCCCTGGCGGCCATGTTGACCAACTGACTCCTAACTGACGTTTCCATTGTGTGTGTGTGTGTGTGGATGGGCCCCAATAGCAGGCACACTGATAAAATTTCTGCGGAATTTTCTAGTTATTATTATTATTCCGCCTGTTTTTTGTCCCACTACTAGTCCCAAAGCGTTGCCAACACGCGCAACACATTACACCGAAATGTGGGTATTGATCGGGAATGGCGGGCTATGACTTTTCAACAAGATTTGCCGCGTGGTTTTACCGAAATCGGCAAAAATACGGCAAAAAATGTCCCATAGACATGAATGGGAAATGTTCGGGAAATCTCTCAACATCGCTCAAAACGCCCCCTCTTTGGGACCGTGCTGCGTCGCCATACTTTAACGTAGGAACATGATTAAAAGTTTAAACCGAAGACAAGACTTTGGCGTTTATTGGGCTGAATGGGCGTTCAGATATCTAGCACGGTTTCTCCAGAATCCCAGTTTACGTATCGTCCCGTTTTCAGACCGGCTCAGATTTTCTAATGTGTGTGTATGTGGCGGAATGTTCAGAGCTAGAGTGGGGGACAGAGTGAGGGGCTGCGGTACGGATATCTGGAAGTTTCCCGAACAAATTGCTCTCTCTCCTCCAGTTTTAACTCTTCAGACTTTATTATTGGTCAAAATGTAGGGAATCTTGTTCCGGTCGCAGACATGTAACTATGGAGTCTGTCGGACTTAAATTGTTGGCTGTGATCTACCAACTGTCGAAAGAAATTATGTAAAAACCATTCAGCTGGGGACGATTCATTGATTTTTTTTTCCAAACAAATTGCTCTCTCTCCTCCAGTTTTAAGTCTTCAGACATCATAGTTGGTCAAAATGTAGAGAATCTTGTGCCGATCGCAGACATGTAACTATGGAGTCTATCGGACTAAAACTCTTCGCGCTAGGCTCACCAACTGCAGATATAGTCATTAAAAGAAAGACTCTGGCCCGTGCTCTGAGGAAATCACCATAGCAACAGGTTCTGTTAGTGAGAGGACAGAGGGAGGGGCTGCAGGACGATGCTCTGAAACAAACAAATGTCTCTCTCTCCTCCAGTTTTAATTCTTCAGACATAATTTTTGGTGGAAATGTAGGAAATCTTGTTCCAATCGCAGACATGTAACTATGGAGACTATCAGACTTAACGTGTTCAAGCTAGGGAACCAACTGCCAATACAAGACATTGAAAACGGCTCAGACACACACACCCCTATCATGACCCTGTTCCCTGGCGGCCATGTTGACCAACTGACTCCTAACTGATGTTTCCAATGTGTGTGTGTGTGGATGGGCCCCAATAGCAGGCACACTGATAAAATTTCTGCGGAATTTTCTAGTTATTATTATTATTATTCCGCCTGTTTTTTGTCCCACTACTAGTCCCAAAGCGTTGCCAACACGCGCAACACATTACACCGAAATGTGGGTATTGATCGGGAATGGCGGGCTATGACTTTTCAACCAGATTTGCCGCGTGGTTTTACCGAAATCGGCAAAAATACGGCCAAAAATGTCCCATAGACATGAATGGGAAATGTTCGGGAAATGGTTCAACATCGCTCAAAACGCCCCCTCTTTGGGACCATGCTGCGTCGCCATACTTTAACGTAGAAACGTGATTAAAAGTTTAAACCGAAGAGAAGACTTTGACGTTTATTGGGCTGAATGGGCGTTCAGATATCTAGCACGGTTTCTCCCAAATCCCAGTTTACGTATCGTCCCGTTTTTAGACCGTCTCAGATTTTCCAATGTGTGTGTATGTGGTGGAATGTTCAGAGCTAGAGTGGGGGACAGAGTGAGGGCCTGCGGTACGGATTTCTGGAAGTTTCCCGAACAAATGGCTCTCTCTCGTTCAGTTTTCAGTCTTTAGGCTTCATTATGGGTAAAAATGTAGGTAATCTTGTTCCGATCGCAGACATGTAACTATGGAGAGTATCGGACTTAAATTGTTGGCTGTGATCTACCAACTGTCGAGAGAAATCATGAGAAAACCATTCAGCTGGGGACGATTCATTGATTTCTTTCTCCAAACAAATTGTTCTCTCTCCTCCAGTTCTATCTCTTTAGACATCATAGTTGGTCAACATGTAGAAAATCTTGTGCCGATCGCAAACATGTAACTATGGAGTTTATCGGACTAAAACTCTTCGCGCTAGGCCCACCAACTGCAGATATAGACATTGGAAAAAAAATCTGGCTCCCTCTCTGACGAAATCACCATAGCAACAGGTTCTGTTACTGAGAGGACAGAGGGAGGGGCTGCAGGATGATTCTCTGAAACAAACAAATTGCTGTCTCTCCTCTAGTTTTAACTTTTTAGACATCATAGTTGGTCAAAATGTAGGGAATCTTGTTCCGGTCGCAGACATGTAACTATGGAGTATATCAGACTTAAAGTTTTCACGCTAGGGAACCAACTGCCAATACAACACATTGAAAACGGCTCAGACACACACACCCTATCATGACCCTGTTCCCTGGCGGCCATGTGGCCAACTGACTCCTAACTGATGTTTCCAATGTGTGTGTGTGTGGATGGGCCCCAATAGCAGGCACACTGATAAAATTTCTGCGAATTTTCTAGTTGCTTTTTACAGTTTAAAGTACCTTTGTACATAAGAAGATGGACCCCTGTCATTTGAGCCTTGATTTAGAATATTTAAACATACTGTGATATGCAATGGTTTATTACCCTGATTCCATGTAGTCAATACATATGTTGAATGACGTTCAACCACAAGATGACACTTATTTCTTTATTTTCTATTTTTTAATTAAAGGTCCTCTGAAATGCTGCTTTTTGATGCTTTTATATAGGCATTAGTGGTCCCCTGTCATTTGAGCCTGATTTAGAATAATAATTAAACATACTGTGATATGCAATGGTTTATTTACCTGCTTCTATGTAGTCAATATACACTCACCTAAAGGATTATTAGGAACACCTATTCAATTTCTCATTAATGCTATTATCTAATCAACCAATCACATGGCTGTTACTTCAATGCATTTTGGGGTGTGGTCCTGGTCAAGACAATCTCCTGAACTCCAAACTGAATGTCAGACTGGGAAAGAAAGGTGATTTAAGCAATTTGGAGCGTGGCATGGTTGTTGGTGCCAGACGGGCCGGTCTGAGTAGTTTCACAATCTGCTCAGTTACTGGGATTTTCACGCACAACCATTTCAAGGGTTTACAAAAAATGGTGTAAAAAGGGAAAAACATCCAGTCTAAGGTAGTCCTGTGGGTGAAAATGCCTTGTTAATGCTAGAGGTCAGAGGAGAATGGGCCGACTGATTCCAGCTGATAGAAGAGCAACTTTGTCTAAAATAACCACTCCTTACAACCGAGGTATGCAGCAAAGTATTTGTGAAGCCACAACACGTACAAGCTTGATGCGGATGGGCTACAACAGCAGAAGACCCCACCGGGTACCACTCATCTCCACTACGAATAGGAAAAAGAGGCTACAATTTGCAAGAGCTCACCAAAATTGGACAGTTGAAGACTGGAAAAATGTTGCCTGGTCTTTCTGTTGAGACATTCAGATGGTAGAGTTAGATCCATCCTGCCTTGTTACCACTGTGCAGGCTGGTGGTGGTGGTGTAATGGTGTGGGGGATGTTTTCTAGGCACACTTTAGGCCCCTTAGAGCCAATTTGGCATCGTTTAAATGCCGTGGCCTACCTGACCTGTTCAGGAGATTGTCTTGACCAGGACCACACCCCTAAATGCATTGAAGCAACTGCCATGTGATTGGTTGATTAGACAATTGCATTAATGAGAAATTGAACAGGTGTTCCTAATAATACTTTAGGTGAGCGTGTGCATGTTGTGCATGGCTTTAAAACCTGTAAATGCAACTGCAGTGGCTGGAAATCAAACCTGGGCAAAATGATAGCACTGCTATGGTATAAATCATAGTCAAAAGTAACACACCTGTTGCCTTTCTGCTGGACAACACAACGTTCACTGCAAATCTTGTAACACAGACTGAAAGGAAATACATTGGTGGCTTCCAGTACCTGTGAGATATCACAATATTGTTCATGAAAGCACATCTGTAATTCGGTGAACTGTGATGTATCATTGGTTTGCTACCACTCTTAAAAAATGCCTCTCGTTGTCGGCAGGATTCGAACCTAGATTTCTAGTCCATCGCCTTAACCACTCGGCCACAACAACCTGAAAACCAAATATACCGGTTTGCACAAATGTTCATAAACTTTTCAATTGGTTACTAGCAGTAACCAGACATGGGCAAGTTGCAAATCGTAGTGCACTGCCTGTGTCTGTGGATCCTCATGGAGGCAGCTTGATTGATTGATATGCTCCCTTATTTGTACCATAACAGAGATCTAATATTTCATCAAATCGGGTTGGGCGAGTAACCTTTCTGGTTACTTCTTGACAAATAAAGCAAGTAACCACACAATGAAAACTACTGCGATGGCTGGGAAATAAACCCAGATCAACTGCTTGGAAGGCAGCCATGCTCACCACTATACCACCATCGCTGGACAGCGTAGTTGGTGTCCTTAAAGGTGGATATTTCCTTCATGTTAAATTAAGGCATTAAGATCAATTTCCAAAAGACGATTTTTTTGGTGTTGGTAGAGTGTTGCTGCTCACCAGTTACCAGTTCAATTTGTTAGTTTCGTTATTACAGCGGCTAACTGTCCGTTAAACACTTTTTCTTCAAGTATTTCTCCTAAGCACTCAGTTTTTTAATGTTCAGTGACTTGTTAAGAACACTTGGTAGCTAATGCTACCGTACTTTAGCGTCGCTGATAGCCATAAGCAACATCTGACTAAATAATATTTAGTCATGTGTTTTAATCCCACAGAGTTGAAATTGAACCTTCCAACAGCAAAATATATACAAATGTGCATTTCTGTGTGGGGTAGTGGAATTCTAAGATGCAGAGTCCCTAGAACTGTGGTTGCAGAGTGGAGGTGTAGTCTAGTCTCCATTTAGATTAGATTAGATTAGATTCAACTTATTGTCATCACACATGTGCAGGTACAATGCAACGAAATACAGCTTAGAGAGTTTAGAGAGCCTCCGAGCCGCAGCTAGTGAAAGCGCCGCCACATGCACTCTGAAAAGGATATATGCAGACAGCAGGATAATACAAGACATAACATAATGCACAAGACTACATACATGAAGGAATAATTGGTGTATGGTGTCTGTGGATGTGAGTGCGTGGGAGACACAAACTGTGTGGGTTGGCTCAGTTCAGTCCGGCCTTGACTATGAGTGTGTGTGCGTGTGTATGTGAAATGTGAGACAGACTTACTGCGCTGTGCAAAACAGCTCAGTTCAGCCCGGCCTTGACCATGGACGTGAGGTGGAAACACAAGAAAGAAAGAGCGTGTGTGACACCAGCTGAGCTTTACAGCCCAGACAAGCTTCCTAATCACTCACTGGAATAATGTGTGACTCAACTCAGACGTGGCATATCTGTAAGCCAGTGACAGCCCTGGTTTATAGTGGCCCATTTGAATAAATATTGGCACAGAAACCCAGTTCAATAAGTTTATTCACAACGTCAGTCAGAATCAGTGGTTGACTTTACATTCCTTTTGAAAAAGGACTCGTGAATCTTCCAAGGCACTTCATTAACGGTGAAGGTGCACTTAAGTTCCTGAAATATAAAAAACATTGTGCATCTTGTTTAACATTTGACATTGATGCACTGGGGCAGACCAGTGTTGGGCTTTAAGGTGTGTTTTCCCCTGAGTTTCATACACAATCTGAAGTCTGATTAGACCACACCCCAGGACTCTGTGGGTGTCTTTCTCTCTTTAGCTCAGATGCACCTGTTAGGTCAGGACTAATGAGACCTTTATCATTCTTATTGGTCAAAATATTCCTGACATAAGACATTCCCCTCAAAGCTCCGGACCCTCTAAACCTTGATGCAAAACGGAAACAATTTGTTTATAAATTTTTTTTTTATTGTAATTTAAATCACTGTTTAAATATATGCTTGACCTACTGTTTAAAATGCCATATGATGTGAATTCTGCTGCACCATAATTTCCCCATGGGGACAATAAACAAGAGCAAACAAACGAATGATGAAACACATTTGTGTGAAAACATAACTTTAATTTTCAGATACAAAAAGTGTAATGAAATGTGTTTGAATACAGCAGATCAGTGGTTCTCAACTGGGGGTCAGGAGCCCCAAGAGGGTCACAATTTCTAGGGGAATAGTCAAAGAGAAAAAAACTAAAACATTCTAGACTGGGTAAATGGTTTTTACATTACTAAGTGAGTTTGGTACCTCGAACACAAAAAGGGTTTGAAGGCGGGTCAGGGTAGAGACGTCAAACGGATAGAAAGGCCATGGAACTGAAGTTTTAAAATTAAGTATTAGCTGTCTGCAAAAGCCCTGCGTCAATGAAGAATCCTTCTGGGGACAGTGGTTGCAGTGTGGAGGTGTCTCGTCTCCATTTAGCGGCCATGTCTTTGACTCAAGCAGAGCTTTACAGCAGACTTTCAAGTACCTGGCAGCAATTATAGCAGGAGCCACTGTTAGTGACAGCAAGTCTCCAGCATGCACCTCTTGTTCCCCAATCATTAGGTGTGTTTGGATCACAGTATGCCCACCAGGTGGGGCAATAACAGCAAAATTAAAAAGTAAATTTGTTGTTTATTTAAGCCCCTGGTTTGCAGGTTGTGCACTCTCCAGCAACCTAAAATGTGTAGTCATTTGTTTTAATTCCACTGTAAAAATTGAGTCTTACAACATGAAGTGGCTACAGCAAATTGTACACAAGTATGTAAAAAATATAGTATTTCTTGTCTGGGTCATTGAATCTTTCTGAATGCAGAGTCTTTAGGACTGTGGTTGCAGAGTGGAGAGGCGTAGTCTCGTCGCCATTTAGCAGCAATGTGTAACACAAGCAGAGCTTTACAGCAGACCTTCAGTTCAATTCCATATTATTTATATAGCGCTAAATCACAACAACAGTTATCTCATTGTGCTTTTCATTAAAGAGCAGGTCTAGACCGTACTCTGTTATGTCATTAACAGAAACCCAACAGTTCCCAGGCCTAGGCCACAGAGGCAAGGAAAAAACTTCCTTTTAAGAGGCAGAAACCTGGAGCAGAACCATGGCTTAGGGTGGGGGGGCATCTGCCTCAACTGGTTGGGGGTGAGAGAGGAGACATGGAGAATTGTAGCAGAGGGTGTTGAGCAGGGACATTGAGGCAGCAGGTGACTCCAACCACAGATCTAAACTCCTTAACAGTAGGAGTAGAGCAGGTCACCCCTACATCTTAGTGATTTGTGATTATGCAACGCGTTACCCAGAGGCTTTCTCCCTCAGAAACACCAAGGCTAGACAAGTGGCCCGTAGTTTACTTCTTTTTCCCCGGTAGGGGTTCCCACAGAAATCTTAACCGATCAGAAAACTAACTCAAATTGAAGGAGGTATACTCCCTGTTAGGGGTCTGGGGCATTAAAACAACACCCTACATAGTTTGTGGCTTCATGAACAATATTGCGTTATCTCATAGGTACTGGAAGCCACCCGTCTCCACCAGTGCATTTCTCAATGCCCACATGTGTTACAAGATTTGCAGTGTTGTGTTGTCCAGCAGAAAGGCAACAGATGTGTTACTTTTCGACTAGATTACACCATAGCAGTGCAATCATTTTGCAAGGTTCACTTTCCAGCCACCGCCATGTTTTGAAAACCATATGCAACATAAATATTACATATTTCACCCAGGTTTCTTCTCTTATTCAATGATCTCAGAAAAAGTTAAAAAATAAAGCTGAAACATTCAGGGGATGTAGCTCAGTGGTAGAGCGCATGCTTTGCATGTATGAGGCCCCGGGTTCAATCCCCGGCATCTCCAGTAACTGTCCAGTCTGTGAAAGAGCTGCAAAAAGCCTTATTCTGAAAGAGAAAAGTATTAAAATGCAATCTCCTTGTGTTCATGGTAATTAATGCAAAAATCAGTCTCAATGACAAGATGTGTTGCAAGATTTACAGTCAACATTGTATTGGCCAGTGATGGTGGTATAGTGGTGAGTATAGCTGCCTTCCAAGCAGTTGACCTTGGTTTGATTCCCAGCCATCGCATTAGTTTTCATTGTGTGGTTACTTGCTTTATTTGTCAAGACTAGCCAGAAAGGTTACTTGCCCCTCTGATTTGATAAAATATTAGATCTCTGTTATGGTACAAATAAGGGAGCATATCAATCAATCAAGCTGCCTCCACGAGGATCCACAGAGACAGGCTGTGCAATATGATTTGCACTTTGCCCGTGTCTGGTAACTACTAATAACCAATCGAAAAGTTTATCAACAGAGCAGAAAGCAGCAGAAAGGCAACAGGTGTGTTACTTTTTGACTATGATTTACACCATAGCAGTGCAATCATTTTGCCCAGGTTTGATTTCCAGCCACCGCAGTTGTATTTACAGTTTTGAAGCCATATAGACATTAACATTACATGTTTTACCCAGGTTTCTTCTTTTATTCCGTAATATTTCAATTTCTTCGCGGTGAATCCCAAAAGGATTAATAAAGATAAGTCTTAGTCTATATTGGAAAAAAGTAAAACAAAATCAGAAAATCTTCAGGGGATGTTGTTCAGTGGTAGAGCGCATTTGACACAAATAAGCGGTGTCCCTTTTCTGCCTCAGACTATCAGATAGCACTACAAGCACTTAAATTAACATAGTTTATTTATTGTAGTACGCTCCAGTTTTTATGGGTGTTACAGCAGGTATGAGCTGTTGTTTGCATATTCATGGATGAAATATAATTGACATGTAATTTTAATTTTCAGCAGGTGGAGATATTCACTTCAGACATACGCAGCAACAGATGCTTCATTAAACATTAACACACAGGAAATAGAAGTAGTGCCGATACAATTAGCAGAGGATGGTTTCAATCCATCAACCTCTGGGTTATGGGCCCAGAACGCTTCCACTGCCCCAATTCACATTTTGAGGGAAGGTTTGGGAACCCACAGCAACCAAGGTACCAACAGCTCACGGGTTGTAAAGTTAAACATTTGGTAGATGTAGTTGCTCCTTGCCACTATTTTTTATGTGAGCTTCCTGATTACTCACACATTGATTACTCACATGTAACACTTGTGATTGGCTGGTGTTTTAAAAAAGGGCATTGTGAGTACAGATATAAACATCAGTACGGAGTCTACCAAGTTGACTCTTATCATTTTAGTTTGGACACCCAGTGAGGCTTACCGTGATGGTTTGGACTGGGTCGACTAGGGTTCTCTGCTGCTCTCGAGCAGACGGCTGTACTCACTCTGGTTTCTCTTTATAACACAAATGTCTTTCGCTTTTTACTAAAGACTTCCTTGAAGGGGAACCCTGATGAGTTGAAACTATTTTTTGTGGGCTTTGCTGTTTGGCCTTTTGTACTTGCTTTTGCTTACCTTGCTTTTACTCATCAGCTCTGTTTTTATCCCACCCAGAAAGGAGATTTTAGACCTGGAACTAGCCATCTTTTATTTCCTGTAGAGGTCCAAGTGGGAACGAGCGCAAAGAAGAGTGACGAAGAAAACAAAGGATAAAGGAGGGAAAGGAGTGAAGGGGAGCAGATTTACAGCTATACACATAACAGCAGCCACGGCCCCCAGAAATCATAAGACTGCAGCTATGGCACGGTTCTGGATGGGATCATACCTCAGAAGCTTAGACCTTACCCTCTGATCTTAAAGTACCTGTTAGGGGTGAGCGAGTACAGCATTATCTGTATCTGTATCTGTGCTCGGACTGGGCGGGGCCTAACCTGGAAGTGGACAGGACTGTGTTCTACGGATCAAATAGATTGAATAAATTAGAAAATAAAATAAAAATCTCTGACAGGCATGATTCTTCTTTTTCAAATGAACAAGGAGAGTCATGTCCTGCTTGTTTGTTCCTCATATTTTTTCCCAGCTTTTCTGTCGAGTGAAGTTGAAGCAGGATATGGAAAATTGCCAACAAGCCCTAATACAATTTTGCTTGCTCCTAATGTGGGTTAAATTAACATTCACCTGGATTTTAAATTTCAGATTAATGTTGTAACAGTTCCTGCCTTGAGGGCTCGTCGGGAGTTGAACCCGGGACCTCTCGCACCCGAAGCTAGAATCATACCACTAGACCAACGAGCCACGAATCAACCAATGACATTCAGGTGGTTGAACACTAGCACATGAATGTAATTTGTCATTCTTTGGTTATTTCTGAGATTGATACACTAAAAGGAATTATTAAGAGTGGTAGCAAACCAATGAAAAGGGTTATAGAACATATGTGGTATGTCCTTGGACATACTATCCAAGCAGGGAGATGAGTACAGAGATTTGTGTGCTAGCAAGATGGACGTAGGTTGCCTATTGTTCATTTAGACTTACCATCAACATTGTTATGATACAAACCTGCTTGAAAAACAGCCACAATTCTTTTTAAAGAATGGAACACACATGACATGACTGTGTCTGAAGTGTTCAGGCATGCAGCAGAATGTGCAACGTTACACCTGAACAGGGACTTGAACCCTGGACCCTCAGATTAAAAGTCTGATGCTCTACCAACTGAGCTACCCAGGCTTCTAAACATGCCACCTGTGGAAAAAACAATCTCCTGAACTACAAAATGAAGTAAGTGGTCACTGTGTCCAAACCTTTGTTATAGAAGTTATATATCATAACTTTAAAGATAATTGCAAATTGTTGACCCAATTTTCAGTTTATTTCCCATCTGGCAGGGACATTTCTGGATTCAGGTGGACATTGTGGACAGAAACATTGGTGGATCTTGATTCCCACCATAGGATTTGGCCTGTATTGCACATTGCCTTAACATCCCGCGCAATGTATTGCCATTGTCAAGCACAATGCCACCCTGGTGACTTTCTTCCATGTCTCCATGAACGCCCATATATTTGGGCTGACAGTAGAGAAACCTTCCTTTGTTAACTATGACATGGATGACTGAGAACCTACTATATCATGACATGTTTAATTCACTATTTTATAATTTTTGAGACAGGTCCTACTGAAAATTTGCTGGAGAAGTCAGGATGGCCGAGCGGTCCAAGTCGCTGCGTTCAGGTCGCACACACTCACCACTGACTAAACTGACTACCACCATCATTGAATTATCATTTCTTTTGTTGTGGTCATATTCTTGAATTCATTCAACCTTTGAACATAGTCTTTGTCCTGGCCTTTTCATGGGGTCATGACAAAGCATCTAGGGTCAATCTTAGCCTTTGTTTGAGTACATACGTTTCCGAAAACATTGTTTTTATAGAGATTAAAGACCAAATTGTTACTATTTCCAAAATTTTCCCAACCATTGCAACAGCTTTCATACCCTCGTTGGCGCAGTAGGCAGCGCGTCAGTCTCATAATTTGAAGGTCTTGAGTTCAACCCTCACACGGGGCATGTGTTTTAAAAACAAAAAAACAATCAAACTGATGCTGAAAATACAGTGACATTCAGGTGGTTGAACACTGGCACAAGCACATGAATGGAATTTGTCATTCTTTGGTTATTTCTCAGATTGATACAATGAAAGGAATTATTTAAGAGTGGTAGCAAACCAAGGAAAAGGGTTATAGAATATATGTGGTATGTCCTTGGACATACTATCCAAGCAGGGAGATGAGTACAGAGATTTGTGTGCTAGCAAGATGGATGTAGGTTGCCCATTGTTCATTTAGACTTACCAGCAACATTGTTATGATATAACCTGCTTGAAAACAGCCACAATTTTTTTATAGACTTGTGCATGGAACACAAATAATGTGGCAGTGTCTGAAGTGTTCAGGCATGTCAAATGGACAACTCATCTAGCAGAACTTGCAATTCTACGCCTGAACAGGGACTTGAACCCTGGACCCTCAGATTAAAAGTCTGATGCTCTACCGACTGAGCTACCCAGGCTTCCAGAACTACTGGCTGTGGAAAAAACAATCTCCTAAACTACAAATTAAAGTGCAATTAAATGAAGACCATTAAGCTGTTGCCATGAACACGGTCTTCTGGACAGCAGGAGGGTAGACCATAATTTGCACAGTGCCTGAGAACAGATGTTGGCGGGTGAAAGGGCCTCCGACAATGTTGTCACACACTTAGAATAATGATCTGAGTCTGTCAGCAGAAACAACACAACCTTTAGTGGACGCTGACTTTACCTTTAAATTAGGAGTTTAAACAGAGACACAACAGGAAGAATAAATCCATCAAATCAAGTCCCAATAATCAGCATGTGGCCTTGTTTTATTTCAGGTAGTTACCATGGAGCTGTTCCACATTCCCAGACATTTAAAACAAGTCAATCATTGGCGTTATTCTACGAGTCAGATGAATAAATCAGCTGTTCGCTATTTGAGCTGCTCTGTTTCCTGCTGCTCCGTCATTCTTAGTGTCCTCTGGAGACAGGTTGCTGTCCTTTATGTTTCTTTTGGATGACATCATCAGTGTCTTTGCTTTAGTCTGAAGGAACTCCAACAGATTTAAAACCACATGCAGTCACAGAAAATACAAACAGGGAATAGAAAATGTCAGACAAAGAATATGAAATGAAAAGTCCCCAAAGTAGGAAAATATAATGTTAATCTACCAAACAACAATAACTGGAGGGCATCCAATTAAACATGGCCGACTTCCAGTATGTCGGTGATGAAGAGAGGAATGTTTGGACATATAACAGATTCATTTTATTTTTATTTACCCTTTATTTAACCCGGAACAATCCCATTGAGCGACAGTAACTCTTCTTCCAGGGTGTCCTGCCAAGAAAGGCGGTAATAACTTTCATAATACATAAAAGACAGGACAATGGTTCCATACTACACCACAAATCTCTATAGATACTACAACACATTACACTTCACTTAAGACAATGCATACATGCAACTTAAAACCGGTTCCACTGACATTTGAACTGGATTCAGAGTCCAGAGTGCTACCCATTACACCATGGAACCTTTAAAATTGTTGCAACGGTTTGCTAGGCAGTTTCTTTCATAATATCCACATGTGTGATATTAAAGGCACACAACAATCCCAACGCAGATTAAAAAGCAAAAATTACTGGCCAACTTAAGTCATTTAGTTAGCTAAGCATTCAGAGGATGTGGGAAAAAGCAAGTCAAGAACAGGTTTTAAAGGACTTGCCACAGACAGTGAATGCAGCAGTAGATATGTCTACTGTGTACAAACACATGGGAACTTTACATGTGTTGACAATAAAGATGCTCAAGAAACACTCAACTTGCAATTGTGTTTCTTTCCCAAATTCATGTCCTCTTAAATACAAAGAACTGCTAAGTTCTTTATTACCAATATCATGTCTCAGAAATTAGTTCCAGATGAAAACACTAGTTGTCATAAGTGGGATTTGAACCCACGCCTCCATGGAGACTGCAATCTGAACACAGCGCCTTGGACCAATCGGCCATCCTGACTGAAACATCAAATTTGATGCTTAGTTTACTAAATGACTTAAGTTAACCAGTAATTTTTGTGTGCCTTCAATAGCATAAGTGTTGATATTATGAAAGAAGCTGCCTGACAAACCAATGTTGCCTTTCACAATAGTGGTTCCATGGTGTAATGGTAAGCACTCTGGACTTTGAATCCAGTGATCCAAGTTCAAGTCTCGGTGGAACCTGGTTTTAAGCCAGAGTACTGGTGAAATAAAAAAATCAACCTCCACTTTCCAGATCTAGGCTAACGGGTAAAATATTCCTGGATTTAGGCTCCAGTCTCTCTGGAGGCGTGGGTTCAAATCCCATCACTGCCATTTGCAAATATTACATCGCTGGAAGCCAACCAATGTGGTCTCTTACAGCTGTGTCATTTGGCCTGAACTTGGTAAAGTAACTAGAATCATCCATCAATCACCCTAACCTTGCTGAGATTGTTCTTTGTTAACCTGAGGTTCAACAATTCGTGAAACCTTCCTTTCCAGCACTTTGGAGAAGAAAATCAACAAATAATTGCAACAGTTAATCGTGATCTCTAATTGTCGTTATCATTTTGGCCATAATCGTGCAGCTCAAAGAGATTTTATCAAACCAGGTTGGGCAAGTAACCTTTCTGCTGACTTCTTGACAAATAGAGCAAGTAACACAACTCAAAGAAAGCTCCTGTGATGGCTGGGAATCGAACCCAGGTCAACTGCTTGGAAGGCAGCTATGCTCACCACTATACCACCATCTCTGGGCAATACAATGTTCACTTCAAATCTTGTAATACATCTGGGCATTGAGACTGGAAGTCCCTCCAGGGGGTCCTGTGTTATCACATTCACAAGAATGGGAAGTGCGTGTGTATGTGTGCGCTCCCTTTGATAGCTCAGTTGGTAGAGCGGAGGACTATAGAGGCATAAAGCTGAAATCTTTAGGTCACTGGTTCAAAGGAGCTCTCTTTTCCAGAGTTTCCCTTCAGGGATCAATAAAGTATTTCCAATTCTGATGTAGAGATGGACGGACGACCCAAAAGCATACTACTTCTTGCCGAGACATAACATGAAACAAAAAAAAGAGTTGGGGTAGATATGAGCGCAGAAATCCTTTTACGACAGGCTTTACGTGATATTCATGAAACGTTCGTATCACACCAATCAGAGCGTAAGAATGATCGTATTGATAAATGCAGCGGCTGGAAAGCGACTTGATTTTGCCACTAAGAAGTGATAGTAGTATTGTGATAAATTTGCCTCGCGCATGACACTCTTTTCCATCATATTCAATAACTAAACCAGATTATTCAATCCATTCCTCTACTTATATGCAAAGCAGTCTCATCCAGGACCTAAAGCACCCTAAGCAAGAATCATAAACCTAGACCAATGAACAAGGAGAGCCATGTCCTGCTCATTGTTCCTCATATCTTTTCCCAGGTTTTTCTATTGCGTGCAGTTGAAGCAGGATATGAAAATTGCCAACATGCTGTACTACAATTATGCTGGCTCCTAATCTGGGTTAATTTAACAATAAACTGGATTTTAAAGTACAGATTAGGGTTGGAACAGCACCTTGCTTCAGGGCTCGTCCGGGAGTTGAACCGGGACCTCTCGCACCCGAAGCGAGAATCATACCCCTAGACCAACGAGCAACGTAAATATAGCTTATTAGAAATTTCCCATCAAGTAAATGTGATCAGTCAGTGACTCGAAAGCCAACTGTTAAGAAGTTTGTTTGGCATGTAGTGTTTTTATGGCTCCACTGCCAGATTGAGCTTTCTGATTATATTGGACGAAAGACTACTTTTGAAACAAAACATTTACCAACATTGGAACTTGAATTTTTGGTCAAAAGTGACAGCAGATAAGCCTAGTTTCCACCATCTATTGGACGACAGACTACTTTTGTCAAAATTAGAAATTGAATATTGGTAAAAAAGAAATGCAGTTTGAAAGAGGAAATGCAGCTTGGATTTGTCACTTACTTGAAAGACTATGGTCAGGAAGATTGTCATGGGGTCTTTTCATGGCTCCACTGCCCGACTCAGCTTAACGATCTCATTTGACAACAGGAAGAATTTGATACAAAATATTTTACCAAAACAAAGACTTGATTTGTCAGTAAAAAGTGATAGTATAATATAACAGCTCTCCACATGACACACACAGGGACCGTGACTAACATTACGTTTGTTAATATCACCAGACATAAGGCCAGTTGGGTTATCTTTGGGCTGCTCTATGGTCTCCTGCAGAAGGATAAATCCCAGAGTTGGCTCACTCCAGGTTATTTAAACAACAAACGTCCCTGGGTGGACTTGAACCACCATCCTTTCAGTTAACAGCCGACTGCGCTGACCTATTGCGCCACAGAGACTGCGCCTGTCTGATGCTTTATGAGCGGGAGCTCGATCTTTAAGCCACAAGCATTTGCTTTATGGCTTTTTGAGGTCGTGTTGCACCTGTCTGCTTATCAGGCTATTTTCCTGTTTCTCAGAAATTGGGGAAGCTGACTCATGTGGAAATGTAGAAGCTGGACGTGCATTGTATAGTTCTTACATGTCAATTGGATTCTGACTTTCAATTCAAATATTTGGCATCCAAGAAAGTTTCAGAACTGATGATGTATCAGTCATTTTGCTGGTGGTTTCTTGGTCACAGCAACAAGCTTGATCATTGACATAAAGTTGCACGCCACGTATCACAAAACTGTTGGGTGGGGCCTTATATGTTTGCTTGTATTACATCAAGTGACCTGCATACCAATGACTGCAAAGATTAATATGTATATGGGTTGCAGAACTGTACCTTCTAATAGACATAAGACCACTTGGGTTATCTTTGTGCTGCTCTATGGTCTTCTGCAGAAGTGTAAAGACCAGATTTGTCTCTCTCCAGGATATTTAAGCGACAAACGTCCCTGGGTGGACTTGAACCACCATCCTTTCGGCTAACAGCCGACTGCGCTGACCTATTGCGCCACAGAGACTGCGCCTGTCTGAGGTTTTATGAGCGGTAGCTCGATCTTTAAGCCACAAGCATTTGCTTTATGGCTGTCTGTTAAAACATGAGCAGAGACAACTTCTCTTGTTGAAGCATTATTACAATCAAGCATCAGGATATACATGGGGGGGGGGGGCTCTGCTATGGCTGTGGTAATAAAAGAAATACATAACATTGTAAAGGCTACCATACACAAGGCATAGGAATCATATATGCTAGTAAATAATAACAATAAACCCAATATCAATTACATTATCTTAATGAGCAAGGACATTTAACAATGGCCATTATATCGAATCAGGCAGGTATAAGCTAGCTAACAGGTGTAACCTAGTTAACAAGTGAAGAACACAAACAAGCTAACTTTTAAATTTGCCAGAACTACAGACCAATACAACAACAGGCTTAAATGAACTGACAACATCAGTTCTAGGACTTACAGTTCTCAAAGACGCACACAATCTCAGTTGATTATCCTCCGGACAACTAGTCTCTTGCTCTTTTCTCTCACAATCACACCTGATATACGACTTTTAGTACAAAACTAAAGTAACAAGCCAATTTCGTAAAATGTAAGGAGTAGAAAGTGCAAATTGTAGTAGACTGCCTCAGTCTGTGGATCTTTATGGAGGAAGCTTGATTGATTGATATACCGCCTTATTTGTACCATAACAGAGATCTAATATTGTATTAAACCAGGTTGGGCAAGTAACCTTTCTGGTTACTTCTTGACAAATAGAGTAAGTAATATCACTCAACAAAAACTACTGCAAAGGCTGGGAATCAAACCCAGGTCAAGTGCTTGGAAGGCAGTTACCTAAAGCACCCTAAGTAAGTAAAAGGATTAATAAAGATAAGTCTAAGTCAATCTCAGAAAACAGTTTTAAAAACTGAAAATCTTCAGGGGATGTAGCTCAGTGGTAGAGCTCATGCTTTCCATGTATGAGGACCTGGCATCTCCAGCAGGTATTATGGTAGAGTCTTTAAAAGAGCTGCAACAGATATTACCTCCTGTGGTAATCTGACTGGTAGGGTTATAGAACGTAGTGGTAGACTAAGACCTCCTGTTACACAAACTAAGCGGTGTGCTCTTTCTTTTATACCTCAGACTATCAGACAGCACAACAAGCACTTTAAATGCACATGTTTTACAGTCTTTATTTTACTGTATTTATGTACTTAAACTGTAGAATGTTTATAGTATTATGCTCCAGTTTTTAGAGGTGTTACAGCAGTTATGAGCACTGTAGTTTCCATTTTCATAGATGAAATAAACTGGACATGCTATTAGGTTTACTCTTCAGCAGATGGAAACCTTAAATCCCAGACACTTGCTTTGCTAAACATCCACAGACTGGAAATAGACTTAGTGCTGATACAAATGATGAGATTTAGCAGAGGATGGTTTCGATCCATCGACCTCTGGGTTATGGGCCCAGCACGCTTCCGCTGCGCCACTCTGCTCTGCTGTTTGGGCTCAAGGGATGGAAAATTCTGTGATTCACATTTTGAGGGAAGGTGGCAACAAAGGTTCTAACAGCTTACGGGTGGCAAAGTTTAACATTTTCTAGACCTTGCTACTTGCGTATCACTCTGCTCAGCCTCCCTGGTCTACTCCAAGGTGGTGGAAAGTAAGCTTCAGCCAATCCTCCGCCAAGTTGCCTGTTATTTGTAGGTAGTGTGGCCGAGTGGTCTAAAGCGCTGGATTAAGGCGCCAGTCTCTCTGGAGGCGTGGGTTCAAATCCCACCACTGCCATTTGCATCTATTACATAGCTGGAAGCCAACTAAGGTGATGTCTTGCAGCTGTGTCATTTGGGCTGAACTTGGTGAAGTAACTAGAATCATCCATCAATTACCTTGCTGAGATTGTTCCTTGTCAACCTGAGGTTAAACAATTGGTGAAACCTTCCTTTCCAGCACTTTGGAGTAGAAAATCAAAAAATAATTGTGATAATTAATCGTGATCTCCATATTGATCAAAATAATCGTGATTATCACTTTGGCCATAATCATGCAGCCCAAAGAGATCTAATGTTTTATCAAACCAGGTTGGACAAGTAACCTTTCTGCTGACTTCTTGTTAAAAAAAGCAAGTAACATCACTCAAAGAAAGCTACTGCGATGGCTGGGAATCAAACCCAGGTCAACTGCTTGGAAGGCAGCTATGCTCACCACTATACCACCATCACTGGGAAACACAATGTTCACTTCAAATCTTGTAATACATCTGGGCATTGAGACTGTGAAGTGCGCTCTATCACTGAGCTACAGCCTCTGATGATTCCGAAATTCCCTCCAGGGGGTCCTGTGTTATCACATTAACAAGAATGGGAAGTGCGTTCATAAACATTGTTGCCCTTCAATAGCTCAGTTGGTAGAGCGGAGGACTTATTATTATTTATTAATATAACATTAAAAATAATCACGTTAGTCTTATTTTTTATGAATTAATTTATTTAAAAAACTATTAAAGAAGATAAGGATAAACAAGATAAAGATAGGATGGCTGAGCGTTCCAAGGCGCTGCGTTTAGGTCGCAGTCTCCACTGGGGGCTTGGATTCAAATCCCACTTCTTACATGATTCGTTTCCTTCTAGAACTAATTTCAGAGACATGGTATTGGGAAGCTTGAACTCAGCTATTCTCTACATTGTAGTGCACATTAATTTGCGCAAGATACTGAAATGAAAGTACAGCCGCACCTTTTGTGAGCATCTGCATTATCAACCCATGTAAAGTTACCATGTGTACACAGTAGACCTATCTACTGCTGTATTCATTGTTTGTGGCAAGTCCTTTAAAACCTATTCTTGACTTTTCTTGTTCCACATCCTGTGTGAACGCTTAGCTTACTAAATGACTTAAATTAGCCAGTAATTGTTGTGTGCCTTCAATAGCATAAGTGTTAATAATATGGAAGAAGCTGCCTGGCAAACCAATGTTGCCTTTTAGAACAGTGGTTCCATGGTGTAATGGTAAGCACTCTGGACTTTGAATCCAGTGATCTGAGTTCAAGTCTTGGTGGAACCTGGTTTTAAGCCAGAGTACTGTTGAAATAAAAAAATCAACCTCTACACTGTCCACATCTAGGCTAACGGGTAAAAATTATTGGCTGTTTGACTGAAAACAGTATGTTGGTGGTGGCATGTTGAGCTGTGACCTGTACTTTGTGTTAACTTAAAAGACCTCCAAATTTAGACTAAGTTGAACATATTGAGGATATTTCCACAATGTTGACCCAAATGTCAGTCTCTTTCCCATCTAGTTGGGACATGTCTGGACACAGGTGGACATTTTGTTGGACTTGGAATATTCAGTCAGGATGGCTGAGCCGTTCAAGGTGCTGCGTTCAGGTCACAGTCTCCACTGGAGGTGTAGGTTCGATATTGGGGATATTGTTTTTGTTTTGTTTTTTGCTGTTTGTTGTGGTGGTGTAGCTTAGGGGGGGTGGTAAGATAAGTCGCTTGCAAGGGTTACACAGTCATCAGCACACATTTGCAAACCGACTTTCAACAGTACATTCCGTACCTACTTCACATTTGCTCTTTGGTTGCTCGGCCAGTCTTATCAAATATGGCTGCCACGCACCAACAGGGGACCGTCGCAGAAAGGGATGGGGACGAAGATGGTGCATCCTGTTTAATTAGTTACACAATTAAGCAGTTACACTTATATTCTATGGTCTTCTTTAATTTTATTGGCATGTTTATTGAGTTAAATTAGAGGCAATTAGGGTGTTTTTACGGTTGAGTGTATTCTGGGGTTGTGTAAATAAAGTAGGCAGGACTAGATTACAGCCGATAGATATCAGAGATCAACCCATTACCTTAGTTTTTATGCGTTGTACTTTTCCTTGCCAGGTGAGTTATGGAAACTGTTACAGCATAGCGGAGTATTCTGTCCACCTCCACACCCGTAGTCTTCTCTTCAAGCAGACTTACTGCCTCCTGGTCTTGTCTTGACCTGGTTACCACTTTCTCATTTTTGTATGGCAGCACATCCAGCTGCTAGAGATTCTCACAATCTGGAAGAGCTCCATGTTGGAAGGAACAGTGGACGTCAGAAGGTTGCGGCCGTAGCTGTTGCTCTACGATCCGTGCTGGGCCATGAAACGTTCCCCCCAGTCTGGTTCGAATGGTGAGCGGTCCATCTGGTGGACCGAACTTCACTGGCTCTATGGGGGTGAGATGTGGATGATCAGCACCAATGAGAAGGAGTGGGCTGGCGTTCTCAAACTACTGAAGGGAGAGACCTGCCAGGTACTTCTACCTCTTCTGCAGACTGACTGGATAGGATTGATCCGCCAAGCCTAGGCGAGCTAAGCCGTTACTCCCAATACTACCTGTCAGTATACTGTATGTTTAGCTTATATAAGGTAAAAGACAAATTTAGACTTAACAGTGTATGTACTTGTGGAGGTGCTGTGGCTTAGTTGGTTAAAGTGCCTGTCTAGTAAACAGGAGATCCTGGGTTCAAATCCCAGCAACACCTTGTTGTTGGAGAGATTACCTCTTTTGGCGTGTCATCATCATGTCAACCCAATCCCTGTGAAAGTACCATGGTAGTAAATGAAAATGGCATGTTACATTTACACAGAAACACCAATAACATGCCCACAAGGTGTTCTATTTGCCTGATAACTAATGAAATTAATTAATAAATGCGCTACTTTGACTCCACTACAGTTCTGTGTCAGTCAACTGCTCCATTTCACTCACCACTGAGTCAGACTTAATGCCCCGCCCACAACAACATCTGATTGGCAGGCAACTTAAAAAGAAGTATAGGTAATCTCTGCAACAACAAGGTGCTGCCGGGATTTGAACCCAGGAACTTCTGCTGACTAGACAGGCACTTTAACTAACTAAGCCACAGCACCTCTGGGGATGAACACGGATGCATGGCCATTATGGAGGTACTCGGTGTAAACAACTGAGGTGGTTGGGTCATCTGGTAAGGATGCCTCCTGGGGTCCTCCTTAGAGAGCTGGTCCAGGCACATCCAGCTGGGAGGAGGCCTCGGGGAAGACCCAGGACTAGGTGGAGAGAGTACATCTCCAACCTGGCCTGGGAACGCCTCAGGATCCCCCAGTCGGAGCTGGTTTATGTGGCTCGGCAAAGGGCAGTTTGGGGTCCCCTGCTGGAGCTGCTGGACAAAGATGGATGGATGGAGGGAACCCTTTTCTCTAGCTCATGTATGCTTGCAAGACGGACTTAGCTGCAAGAGGCGCTGTAGCTTAGTGGTTAAAGTGCCTGTCTCGTAAACAGGAGATCCTGGGTCCAAATCCCAGCAGTGCCTGGTTCACACTTAATGAATTGTTTCTATATTTTTGCCAATACTAAACGTGTGCAACTAAGTTAATGCTTGATGTTTCTAAAGCACTTAAGTGACATGTGGTGTTGTTTTGTACCATAACATTACATGTGTCCATGTAAAGCAAATTAAAGCCTTTTGTTGGAGGTGTTTTTGCAACTTTAGTGTGAAGATTATAAAGTTTTTATTATCATGAATTCCTTTAGTCTTACCTTGGAAGCTTAGGGCTCCTGCACACTGCCTGCATGGCGTTAGCGTGCCAGCTGAGGTTAGAATGCCTACCGTATTGGTCAATACTGTTAACATGAGAGAAATAAAAACAGACACGCCACACAGCAAACGCTATGTTGACTGTTGAGGAGGACTAAATTAAGACTGTATTTTAAGCTTTTCATGGCTTTCCATGAACATGGCCAGCCTGGAGTGAGTGGTTAATGACCTTTGTGACCAGCTGCTGGACGAAGATGGATGGATGGAAGCAACCGTGTTCATTAGCTCATTGTATTCTTGCAAGACAGACTTATCTGTAGAAGGCACTGTAGCTTAGTGGTTAAAGTGCCTGTCTTGTAAACAGGAGATCCTGGGTCCAAATCCCAGCAGGGAATGTTATAACCAGGAGGGAACGTTCTCTAAACGTTAGCTTTGGTTTGGTTCAAACTAACCTTTAGAGAACCAAAAACTAACGTTCCCTAACGTTCTGTGTTAGTAGGGTACTTATCGCTGTCAAAAGGTATGGTGTTATGTTTGACAATGATACTCAATACAGGAAACATGACAATGCATAATATTTTTTTTTATTCTTCAAGTTTGTCTTTTGTCGTTAATGGCCACAAGTGAACAGTTCTTTCTGCCTTTGACCGACATATTTCGGCTTGTTTTTCCAGCCCCTGCACAAACAGCAGAGCAGAGTGGCGCAGCGGAAGCGTGCTGGGCCCATAACCCAGAGGTCGATGGATCAAAACCATCCTCTGCTAATCCCTGTGCTTTGTACCAGCAGTAAATGAATTTCCAATCTGTTGATGTTTAACATAGCGTCTGATGCTGCTAGTGTCTGAAGTGAAATGTCTCCGCTGGCCGAAGAATTAACTTAATAGTTTGTTAAGTTAATTTCTTCCATAAAAATAGAAACTACAGTGCTCATACCTGCTGTAACACCCATTAAAACTGGAGCATAAAACAATAAATACATTACACTACAGTTAATAAATACTGTAAATAGAAACATGTACGTTTAAAGTAAAGTAAAACCTGTAAATGCAACGGCAGTGGCTGGAAATCAAACCAGGGCTAAATGCTTGCACTGCCATGATATAATTCATAGTCAAAAAGTAACATATCTGTTGCCTTTCTGCTGGACAATACAACGTTTACTGCAAATCTTGTAACACAGACTGAAATAAATGCTAAGAAATACATTGCTGGGGGCTGGTGTCTTCCAGTAGTTATGAGATAACACAATATTATTCATGAAGGTACATCTGCAATTTGGTGTAATGTCACATGTTGTTGGTTTTCTACCGCTCTTAAAGAAAGCCTCTCGTTGTCGGCAGAATTCGAACCTGCGCAGGGAGACCCCAATGGATTTCTAGTCCATCACCTTAACCACTCGGCCACAACAACCTGAAACACAGTCCTATACCTGTTTGCATGAATGTTCATAAACATTTCAATTGGTTAGTAATGTCAGACATGGACAAAGTGCCAATCATAGTCTGTGGATAGTTGTGGATGAAGTTTGATTGATTGATATGCTCCCTTATTTGTACAAGAGCTATTTTGTAACAGAGATCTAATGTTTTAACAAATCCGGTTGGGCAAATAACCTTTCTGCTTACTTCCTACTTGTTTCTGCATTTGTTCAGAGCTATGTCTGATGATGAACTCACTACCGGGACAACCCCAAAGAGAAGCACTTATGAACCAAATAATCATCAGTGTCTCCATTTGAGGTGATCTGAATGTGATTACAATGACATCCATCTTCAGTTAGTCTGTAGCATTGTCACGTTCAACTGCCCCAACAAGTAGCACTTACTGAATTCAACAGTCAAGTCAATGCTAAAGTTACAGTAATAGGAATGACTTAGAAAACATTTCAGCATTGTTCAACCAGTAACAAGGGAGAATATTCTTTAAACATTTCTATAGGGAGGTCAGCAAAACTACCCGTCTGTCTGTACAGACTACAACTCAACCCTTTTTCAAACCTAAGCTTTGTGAGTAACGTTTCCAGATGTCTTTGTGTAGGTGTTGCAGAAATGCTGGAGTAGTGTGGGTACGTGGCCTAAATACAACAGCAGATATGCTTGTTATAGGAAAACGGTATTAAATGATATATAGTCCAAGAAAGACAAAACTTTTACGTAAGCATTGAGCATGTTCCTGCTGTCAAAAAGAGCTTTATCGTGACGTAGGATCACCTACCTCAGGATCCAGGAATCCACAGAAACAACAAATGAGGCTAAAGAGTTATATAAACATTGTAGTTAAAACATGTATGTGCATGAGTGAAGAAAATGAAAGCTGTACTCTTTTTCTATCTATGTTGTTTCTTCTTGCTGACATAGTGCCAAATGTTGTCCGGCTCACTGATGACTCGACTGAACCATTTAATTGTCTCACTCAGTGTTCAAAATTAAAATAAAAAACAAACATGTTTTCTGCCCGGTTTCCAATCCGGGACCAGTTTCAGCAGAGCCTGATTTAAATGAAATGGTACTCTTTAAAAGTGTTGGGGTTCTAGCATTAAACTAATGAGGAAGAATCTGACAAATCTAAATTAACAAAAATAAGTCCAGGAACTTATTCTTTCAACTGTTACACCTGTATCGGTCAAGTCCTGACCATTCCCTGACCGGGAATGAACCCGGGCCGCGGCGGTGAGAGCGCCGAATCCTAGCCACTAGACCATCAGGGAGTCACATCTATCCAATTAATCTTTGTAGATGTGAGTTTCCTTGTGAAAATGTGACAAGTGATGTGTGAAAAAAAAAGGTTTACAAATGTTGGGAAAAACCCACGAAGATTTAAGAAGGAAAATCAGAGGGAGAAGACGGGGATAGATCTGTGGGAGAAGACAGGGACAGATCAGAGGGAGAAGACGGGGACATATCAGAGGGAGAAGATGGGGACAGATCAGAGGGAGAAGACTGGGACAGATCAGAGGGAGAAGACTGGGACATATCAGAGGGAGAAGACTGGGACATATCAGAGGGAAAAGGCGGGGACATATCAGAGGGAGAAGACGGGGATAGATCAGAGGGAGGAGACAGGGACAGATCAGAGGGAGAAGACGGAGACAGATCAGAGGGAGAATACGAGGGAGAATAATAAAACATCTGCGGAGGACCTTTTACCAAGTCCAGTTGCCCTCGGCCTAGTTGTGGACTTTTGGGGTAATAGCATGGATCAGGAACCAAAACGGACACATCTGGACTCAATGTGGACATTGTACGGCAATATTTGACACGTTTAGACCATGAAGACAGTTATCAGTTTAGTTCCCATCTGGCAGGTATATTTGTGGACTCAGTTGGACGTTTTGAAGATAATTGCACAATGTTGACCCAATTGTCAGTCTATTTCCCATCTGTTAGGGATCTAATGTTAGGGACATTTCTGGATTCAAGTGGACATTGTGGACAGAAACCATAGGATTTAGCCTGTATTGCACATTGCCTTCACATCCCGCATAATGTATTGCCATTGTCAAGCACATTGCCACCCTGGTGACTTTCTTCCTTGTCTCCATATATTTGGGCTGACAGTTGAGAAACCTTCCCTTGTTAACTATGAAATGGATGTCTGAGAACCTACTATATCATGACATGTTTAATTCACTATATTATAATTTTTGAGAAAGGTCCTACTGAACATCTGTTGGATCATTCAGGATGGCCGAGCGGTCCAAGGCGCTGCGTTCAGGTCGTAGTCTCCACCAGAGGCGTGGGTTCAAATCCCACTTCTGACAGCTAGCATTCTTATCTGGAACTAATGTCTGAGACATATTAGGAATAAAGAACTTAGCAGTTCTTTGTATTCAAGATGTCATGAATTTGCGCAAGAAACACAATTGCAAGTAATGCGTTTTTTGAGCATCTTTATTGTCAACAGATGTAAAGTTACCATGTGTTTGTACACAGTAGACATATCTACGGCTGTATTCACTGTCTGTGGCAAGTCCTTTAAAACCTGTTGTTGACTTGCTTTTCCCACATCCTCTGAAAGCTTAGCTAACTAAAGGACTTAAGTTAGCCTATAATTGTTGCTTTTTCATCTTCGTTGTGATTGTTGTGTGCCTTCAATAGCACACATGTGGCTATTATGATAGAAATTGTCTAGCAAGACTCTCAAAGGTTCCATGGTGTAATGGTTCGCACTCTGGACTCTGAATCCAGCGATCTGAGTTCAAATCTCAGTGGAACCTGTTTTTAAGCCACAGCACAGGTGAAAAAGATCAACCTTTCAACTTTCCACATCTAGTTTAAAGTGAGCTTACAGGTTTAATGTCCTTCATTGTTTAGACTGTAAACCTTCCCTTGTTAACTGTGACATGGATGACTGAGAAACTACTATATCATGACGTGTTTATAATAATATTATTTTTTAAACAGGTCCTACTGAAAATTCTGTTGGATCAGTCAGGATGGCCGAGCGGTCCAAGGTGCTGCGTTCAGGTCGCAGTCTCCACTGGAGGCGTGGGTTCAAGTCCCACTTCTGATAACTAGTGTTTTCATCTGGAACTAATGTCTGAGACATGATATTGGATATAAGAGGACATGAAAGGGCACGAGAAACTCAATTGCAACTGCAGCGTTTCGTGAGCCTCTTCATTGTCAACACATGTAAAGTTACTGCTGTAATTTAACTGAGGGATTCGGTGAAAGTTATCTTTTGTTTTGTAAAACTATGGGTTGTGTACAAAACAGGAGAAAAGGGTTCTTTGTTGCATCCAGGTTGTTATGTATAACAGATGAAAAGAACAAATTGACATCATTCCATCCAATACGGGCAAGACAGGGTTGACAGATAGATTTTAAAATTATTACAGATAAACAGTCATTGTAGCTGTTTGCAGGATTTCTGCAAATTTTACCGAGATTAAACTGGGCCGTATAGTGGCGATTATATGAAAAGAGAGAAGTACTTCCACTCGTTGTTACCTGTCGTTGCTATGGGTAACAAGAGTTCACAGTCACACGTTTCCTTAGGGGCCCACAGTGGAGGAAATGGTAAAACATTTGGCCCTGGATGCATAGAATGCCTGCCATATTGAGAGACAAAATGTGGGTGTCCTGAAAAAAGGTTCTTTAACTCTATCTAACTCATGTCTTTTTTTTGTTTCTTGTTATATCTCGGCAAGAAGTATTATGCTTTTGGGTCGTCTGTCCATCTCTACATCAGAATCTCAACTACTTTATTGATCCCTGAACAGAAACTCTGGAAAAGAGTGCTCCTCCAAGCAGGATTTGAACAAGCAACCTAAGGATTTCAGATTTATGCCTCTACAGTCCTCCGCTCTACCAACTGAGCTATCGAAGGGAGGTAGTCCCATTCTTGTGAATGTGATAACACAGGACCTCCTGGAGGGACTTTCAGCGATAGATCACACTTTCAGTCTCAATGCCCAGATGTATTACAAGATTTGAAGTGAACATTGTATTGCCCAGCGATGGTGGTATAGTGGTGAGCATAGCTGCGTTCCAAGCAGTTGACCTGGGTTTGATTCCCAGTCATCGCAGTAGCTTTCTTTGAGTGATGTTACTTGCTTTTTTTACAAGAAGTCAGCAGAAGGTTACTTGCCCAACCTGGTTTGATAAAACCTTATATCTCTTTGGGCTGCACGATTGTGGCCAAAGTGATAATCACGATTATTTTGATCGATATGGAGATTATCACAATTATTTGTTGATTTTCTACTTCAAAGTGCTGAAAAGGAAGGTTTCACCATTGTTGAACCTCAGGAACAAGGAACAATCTCAGCACGGTGAGTGATGATTCTAGTTACTTCACCAAGTTCAGCCCAAATGACACAGATCTAAGACATCACATTGGTGGGCTTCCAACTGTGTAAATATATGCAAATGGCAGTGGTGGGATTTGAACCCACGTCTCCAGAGAGACTGGAGCCTAAATCCAGCACCTTAGACTACTCGGGCACACTACCTGCAAATATCAGCTCTCCACATCGTGACAAACACAGGCACCGTAAATAACGGAATGCTTGTTAATAATATTGAAAAAAAAACATTCGCAAGGACAAAGCCAATAGTTACATCCCCTGAAGATTTTAAGATTTTTTTTCTTTTTTCTGAGATAGACTTAGACTTATCTTTATTAATCCTTTTGGGATGACTCACCGCAAGGTAATTAAAATATCACTGAATAAAAGAAGAAACCTGGGTAAAACATGTAATGGTAATGTTGTATATGGCTTCAAAACCTGTAATGCAACTGTGGTGGATGGAAATCAAAGCTGGGCAAAATGATTGCACTGCTATGGTATTAATCATAGTCGAAAAAGTAACAAGTAACACACCTGTTGCCTTTCTGCTAGACAATCACTGCAAATCTTGTAACACAGACTGAAAAGTAATACATTGGTGGAGACTGGTGTCTTCCAGTAACTATGAGGAAACACAATTTTGTCCATAAAGGCACACCTGCGATTTGGTAAACGGTGATGTGTCATTGGTTTGCAACCACTCTGAAAGAATGTCTCTCGTTGTCAGCAGGATTCAAACCTGCGCGGGGAGACCCCAATGGATTTCTAGTCCATCGCCTTAACCACTCGGCCACAACAACCTGAAAAGCAGAGCTATACCTGTTTGCACAAACGTTCATAAACTTTTCAATTAGTTAGTAGTAGTTACCAGACACGGGCAAAGTGCAAATTGTAGTTCACTGCCTGTCTCTGTGGATCCTTGTGGAGGCAGCTTGATTGATTGATGTGTTCCCTTATTTGTACCATAACAGAGATCTAATATTTTATCAAATCGGGTTGGGCAAGTAACCTTTTTGGTTACTTCTTGACAAATGAAGTGCAATGGTTGGGAAAAAAACCAAGGTCTATTGCGGTGGAGGTAGCTATGCTGACCACTATACCACCATCACTGGGCAATGCAATGTTGACTGCAAATCTTGCAACACATCTGGGCATTGAGACTGTTTTTTGCATTAAGTACCATACATGCAAGGATGCACAACACTGTGCTATACAAATTTGTTCAAATCCGTCTCAGTTGCTGAGTAAAGCAGGAGATGGTTGAAGTGCACAGAGTCATCAGACACTTATTAAGTTAATCTTCCACTTTATTGCCTTTGTTACACTTGTTGCATTATTTCATCCGTCAGAGTAAGATCGTCTAAAGCTCTTTTACAGACTGGACCATAACACCTGATGGAGATGCCAGGGACTGAACCCAGGTCCTTATAAATTCAAAGCATGCATTCGACCACTGAGTTGCATCCCCTGAAGTTTGTCTGATTTTTTTTTACTTTCTTGAAACCTGGGTTAAAAAAAGTCGTAGTGTAGTATGTCGTAACAAGTCCAAATTTAAAGTTCTTGTTGTGAAACAAGAAGAATCTAAAGAATGCGGGCATTGATCCCTCTACCTTTCGAATGCTAAGCAAGCGCTCTACCATTTGAGCTAATTACCCCTTTTCAAAGTTATAGTATGTTGAAAATATTCATAAAAGTCATAGTATAGTATGACAAAAATTCATAAAATGTCACAAAAATTCATTTTAGAGTATGTCAAAAAATTCATAAGTCATAGTATAGTATGACAAAAATTCATAAAAAGTCATAAAAAGGCATAGTATAAGATGTTGAAAAATTTCATAAAGTCATGAAAAGTCATAGTATAGTATGTCAAAAATTCATAAAAAGTCATAGTATAGTATGACAAAAAATTTCATAAAAAGTCATAGTATAGTATTTCGAAAAATTTCATAAAAAGTCAGAGGATAGTATGTCGAAAAATTCATAAAAAGTCATACTATAGTATTTCGAAAATTTCATAAAAAGTCAGAGGATAGTATGTCAAAATATTTATAAAAAGTCATAGTATAGTATGACAAAAAAATCATGAAAGTCATAGTTTAGTATGACAAAAAGTCATGAAAAGTCATAGTATAGTATGTCAAAAACTCATAAAAAGTCATGTAAAAAACTAAAGAAGTCTCTTGGATGAGAGACAAAACATCTGTGGAGGACCTTTTACCAAGTCCAGTTGCCCTCGGCCTAGTTGTGAACCTTTGGGGTAATGGCATGGATCAGGAACCAAAATGGACACATCTGGACTCAATGTGGGCATTGTACGGCAATATTTGACACGTTTAGACCATGAAGACAGTTATCAGTTTAGTTCCAATCTGGTAGGTGTATTTGTGGACTCAGTTGGACATTTTGAAGATAATTGCACAATGTTGACCCAATTGTCAGTCTATTTCCCATCTGTTAGGGATCTAATGTTAGGGACATTCCTGGATTCAGGTGGACATTGTGGACAGAAACATTGGTGGATCTTGATTCCCACCATAGGATTTGGCCTGTATTGCACATTGCTTTTACATACCGCACAATGTATTGCCATTTTCAAGCACATTGCCACCCTGGTGATTTTCTTCCATGTCCCCATGAACGCCCATATATTTGGGCTGACAGTTAAGAAACCTTCCCTTGTTAACTATGAAATGGATGTCTGAGAAACTACTATATCATGACCCATTTAATTCACTATATAATAATAATGTTTGAGACAGGTCCTACTGGACATCTGTTAGATCTGTCAGGATGGCCGAGCGGTCTAAGGTGCTGCGTTCAGGTTGCAGTCTCCACCGGAGGCGTGGGTTCAAATCCCACTTCTGACAACTAGTATTTTCATCTGGAACTACTGTCTGAGACATGATATTGGGAATAAAGAACTAAGCAGTTCTTTGTATTTAAGAGGACATGAATTTGCGCAAGAAACACAATTGCAAGTAAAGTGTTTTTTGAGCATCTTTATTGTCAACACATGTAAAGTTACCATGTGTTTGTACACAGTAGACATATCTACTGCTGTATTCACTGTCTGTGGCAAGTCCTTTGAAACCTGTTCTTGACTTGCCTTTTCCCACATCCTCTGAACGCTTAGCTAACTTAACTTAAGTTGGCTAATAATTGTGGCTTTTTCATCTTTGTTGTTATTGTTGTGTGCCTTTAATTTCACACATGTGGATATTATGAAAGAAGCAAACCCTTGCAACCCTTTTAAAGGTCCCATGGTGTAATGGTTAGCACTCTGGACTCTGAATCTAGTGATCTGAGTTCAAATCTTGGTGTAACCTGTTTTTAAGTTGTATGTATGCATTAGCTTAAGTTAAGTGTGATGTCTTGTTTGTGTTGTAGTATCTATAGAGATTTGTGGTGTAGTATGGAACCATTGTCCTGTCTTTTATGTATTATGAAACTTATTGCCGCCTGTCTTGGCAGGACTCCCTGGAAGAAGAGTTAATGTAGCTCAATGGGATTGTTCCTGGTTAAATAAAGGTTACATAAAAATAAAATGAATGTTTAATACGTCCAAACATTCCTCTCTTCATTACCGACATACTGGAAGTCGGCCATGTTTAATTGGATGCTCTCCAGTTATTGTTGTTTGGTAGATTAACATTATATAGTCCTACTTTGCGGACTTTTCATTTCATATTCTTTGTCTGATATTTTCTATTCCCTGCTTGTATTTTCTGTGACTGCATGTGGTTTTAAATCTGTTGGAGTTTCTTCAGACTAAAGCAAAGACACTGATGATGTCATCCAAAAGACACATAAAGGACAGCAACCTGTTTCCAGAGGACACTAAAGAAAGACGGAGCAGCAGGAAACAGAGCAGCTCAAATAGCAAACAGCTGATTTATTCATCTGACTCCATGGCCGCGGGAACTAGGGGTGCGGAGGGTGCTGCAGCACCCCCTAGGGAAGGAACAAAGAACTACAACCATAATTTAAAAAACTAAACACATTTATTTTTAATAAATTTATTATTAATATAAACCTGATCCCTTTCAATCAAAATTAAATGTAATGCATTTTAAAATTTGGTAAGTATGAGATAAACACATAATTTGATTAAAATGAATCTGCCGATATTGCCAAGAGTGAGGCGCGCTGCGCACATCTGATGCTCTTTCATGAGTGAAGATACCGATTGATTTCTCGTCAACAGTAGCTAGCCTAGCCATGGCACAAAAGCGCATTTTTGATTTTTTTATACAACCACAGGCTAAAAAGCCAAAAAAATTGGAGGCAGAAAACTCTGTTACAACTGAAACAGAAAGTAGCAGCAGCACCGCTGCACTTGTTACTCCCAGGACGATCCTGCTAGCAACAGGCGACGAGGGAGCTAGCCAAGCTAGCCGCACCAAGGCAGCCGTGGAGGGAACATCAACGAAGGCAACTCAGTGCTGCCAGCCTCGGGGTCACAGTTTTCCTTCCAGACGTTTTGGAGATGAGGATTTTTCCCGTTCTTTTCAGCCGCAGTGGTTTGAAAAATGGAGGTGGATACACTATGACATTGAGAATGATTGCACTTTCTGTTTTGCTTGTATCCAGGCTGTTGAGAAAAATCTGGTGGCTTCCCGTCAGCATGTGAGTAAAGATAGGCTTTTCGTCGAGAAAGGATTTTTTAACTGGCGCAAGGCATCTGCTAAATTTTGTCTGCACGAGAAATCGGCCATTCATAAAGATGCTATTCGCACTCTTGCGGGGTTAGAAAAAACGCCAATAAGTGCTCTGCTCTCCGATATTGCCGCCAAAGACCAGCAAACAGCAAGGAATGTCCTGGAGATATTATTTCGCTCCATAGCATTCCTGGGACGAAAAGGAATCCCGTTTAGGGGTGACACGACTCGTGAGGGTGTGCTCTATGACCTGATGCTGGAACGGACTTTTAATTTACCCAAAGAAGAAGAGTGGATAAAGAAGAGGGATAATTGGATGTCTGACACAATACAGAATGAGATAATCGAACAGTTTGCTCAGGCTGTTCAAAAGGACATAGTAACTCGCGCATCAGACTGCCCGTTCTATGGACTGACAGCTGACAGCACCACGGATATCAATGCTACGGAACAATTCTCATGCAGCCTTCAATTTGTTGACAGTAATCTTCAGTCTCACTGTAAATTCTTGGGATTTTACTCGAGCCCTGACACAACTGCAGTAACGCTGTTTAAGTGTTTGAAAGACATCTTTGTGAGATTGAACATCTCTTTGGATCGCCTTCAAGGATATTGTTTTGATGGTGCAAATAACATGTCGGGCCGCTTTTCCGGTGTTCAGGCCCGACTGAAGGAAATATGCCCCGAGTCCTTGTATGTTCATTGCAGCAACCACTCCCTGGACCTTGTGCTGCAAGAAGTTGCACGTGAGGTGAGCCTAGTAGCTGACGGGTTAAACTTCGTACAGGGTGTTGCAGGTGTTATCAAAGAATCTTCAAAACGCAAACAGCTTTTTGAAACACTTTTTGGCTGTGATGACATCATTGTCAACATTTTAGGACTATGCCCAACGAGATGGTGTGTGCGCACCAAAGCAATTCAACGCTGCTGCGCAACGTACACTGTTGTTTTGGCGACACTGGAAAGCTTGAAAGACGATAGAGGCGTAAGAGGGGATGCAAGGGCAAAAATATCAGGACTGCACAAACAGGCACTCAATGGAAAAACTCTTTTCAGCCTCCTCTGCTGCGAAGCCCGTTTTGGGCCCTGTGAAACTGTGGCAAAGAGCCTTCAGAGTGCAAAATCAAGTGCTCTTGGTGCCATTGCTTGTGTAAACCTACTCAAGGTCAGAGTAGGGTCACTGAGAGATGACAAGGTGGTGGCTGAAATGGTAGAAAAGGTGAAAGTGTGTGCTACCCAGAATGGTCTGAAGATGCCAGATGCTGAGCCCAGAGTAAGCAGAACACCTGCCCGCTATCGCCAAGCTGTCGGCCCTGAAGCGTTGTCACAGGCAACAGGTGAACTCAAATGGAAAGCTGACTTTTATGAAGCTCTGGATTTGGTCCAGTCTGAACTCACCAGAAGATTCGACCAGAGCGGGATGAAAACAGCTGCATTCAGGGAGAAGACCGTAATTGATGCAGCAAACCGCCGCATATCATCGGAACTTGACGCACAATCTCTTCAGCTTCCTAAACAGCTTGACACAGGGCGACTGCACCTTCAGCTCCAAATGTTGGGAGATGTGTGTAAAGAGGCCGACTCCCCATGCGAGACAGTACAAGAAGTTGCCTCACATCTGTCTAACCTGCACCCTCAAACCAGAGCTCTATTTGGAGAAGTAGAGGATCTTATAAAACTTTGCATGTGCCTACCGATCTCTGTTGCTTCTTCAGAGAGAACTTTATCAACCCTTAGACGCCTTAAAACCTGGCTGCGGAGCAGCATGTCCCAAAAGAGACTAACTCACCTCACCCTCATCCACGTACACGGGGACATCGTTGCCCAGTTGGATATTCATGCAATGATGAAAACTTTCATCAGTGTCAACCCGGAGCGCAAAAACACCTTTGGAGTGTTATGACTGCAGCACAAGGTAAGAATTCTGGTTTATTATTATGCTGCCGCCGTGCAGTAAATTGGCATTATTCATCAACTGTTCAGTGACAATTCAACTGAAAGTTAATTGTAATTATTGGGGATAATTGTGTTTTTTTTACACGCGTGTAAAGACTACTTGGACACCCAGAATGAGGTCACACTTATTTTTAACTATCCAACCGTATTGTTATAAAATGATTAGGCCCAGCTTATCACGCGTTAATAACGTTTGATACATATGGCCCAATATCTTTAAGCGTTTAATTTGCTATTGCTACGCTAAAAAAACTCAAGGCTGCATTTCTCTATTTCAATGTTTGTGTCAGGACTGCGTGTGTGGGAGCAGTGGCAACCAGCAGAGAGCGGCGGAGGATCCGACTGGCTTGCGCTTGCTTCACTTTTAACATAATTTTTTTATACACTTGTGTTTAGTGGCTCCGTTTTTGAGCTTGTAGTAGGCCTAATCTGTACCAATGAGCCGTGTGCCTATATCCTGCATTACTCGTGCCTAGCCCTTGTTTTGTATTATGGACGTTATTCTTGTTTTTTCGCTTGTGGAGTGTGCATGTTTTCCAGTAGGCCTATTACATTTTGAAAATTTATCAGCACCCCCAATTCAAAATATGTTCCCGCGGCCCTGTCTGACTCGTAGAATAACGCCAATGATTGACTTGTTTTAAATGTCTGGGAATGTGGAACAGCTCCATGCTGACTACCTGAAATAAAACAAGGCCACATGCTGATTACTGGGGACTTGATTTGATGGATTTATTCTTCCTGTTGTGTCTCTGTTTAAACTCCTAATTTAAAGGTAAAGTCAGCGTCCACTAAAGGTTGTGTTGTTGCTGCTGACAGACTCAGATCATTATTCTAAGTGTGTGACAACATTATGGGATGGATCCCTACAGAGATAGACCTTTTAGTTAAAGAGGAACATCCTTTTAGTTTAGATCCTTTAGTTTCCAACCAGACCAGAGTGGTGATTGTAGGAACAGTGGAAAGATGAACCAAGACGGCTTTTCATATATATATTTCTTTTACTATTGACTATAGTAGTGTTTGTTATTAACAGAAATCAACCTGTCAACATTTCTATTTGTTATAAAGTTCCAACATTAAGTTTTTTATCGGCAATTGAAAATGGAGCCGAACCCGGAGGAGGATTCCTCCCTAACGGCCGCTCTGCTCTGCTCCGTGCCCCCGCTGTCCGGTAATAGTTAAAGGAGATAAAAACCTAAAGAACACTCAAAAGCTTCAAGATAAAACTTACTTAAGAAGCGTCTTCGTTCTCGTTCAAGAGAAGGCCTGTTTCCGGCCAGACTATGAATTCATTCCCATTGGTCTAGCGTTAGGATTCCTGGTTTTCACCCAGGTGGCCCGGGTTCAACTCCCGGTATGGGAATCGATATTTAGCTGGTGAAAGTCTGCAGAAAGAGCTTTACGATCTCTGACATTGGTCCTGTATTAAATCAAAGCTGTAGTTACGTAAGTACCCAATACTGTTAGACTTCACTTTATATCTACAGTTACTTACCACAAAATGCACAGTAAAATACCATAATTTTCTTTTCCGGTTCGTAACTGTAACATGCATTGCATTGTGGGTAGTAACATTTTCATTTACAGTGAGATACTAATTCCCATTTTTCATGGGCTGAGTCTCAACTAGCACTGACTCTGCAGAGAGAGCCAATTAGAGCTGATCAGCAACAGCTGTGCTACCTGCATGATAGTTTTTAACCTGGCATGTAGCACAGGAACCAGTTTCTCTTGGTGACTGGAGCGATGGCAGCTGTTGTGTCTTTGTTGTTTGTGTGCTGACTGTTTGGATTAACAAAGGTTGTTACATTTCTTCTGTTATGAAGCTTGTATTCAAATATGTAGTGGAGTATAGCAAATGTAAAGAGTAGGGTAAATTACTCAATTAATGAAATTCAATTTAGCTGGAACAAGTTCATGATATGTGCCGTCAAACAGCAGAAACATTTGATAACAGCAGTTGTATTGTCCTTAGGCTTGAGTTTGCCAGTTGGCGGCACAAATGAAAAACATGATGATGAGCTGCAGAGGAGAATGATTAGAGGTAAGAACGTTAGTGACAGAATCTTTCAAGAGCTACTTACAGACACTAACTGAATTTCTTTTGTGCTACAGATGTGTCTCCCAATTATATCTCCATGAAGAGGGCCTTCGCGCTTCTGGCTGCCAACCAGACGCTGGGCGACCAGGCTGCCAACCAACGCTGGGCGACCAGGCTGCCAACCAAACGCTGGCGACCAGAGCTGCCCAACCATGACGCTGTGCGAACCATGCTGCCAACCATACAACGCTGAGGCGACCAGGCTGCCAACCAGACGCTGAGGCGACCAGGCTGCCAACCAGACGCTGGGCGACCAGGCTGCCAACCAGACGCTGGGCGACCAGGCTGCCAACCAGACGCTGGGCGACCAGGCTGCCAACCAGACGCTGGGCGACCAGGCTGCCAACCAGACGCTGGGCGACCAGGCTGCCAACCAGACGCTGGGCGACCAGGCTGCCAACCAGACGCTGGGCGACCAGGCTGCCAACCAGACGCTGGGCGACCAGGCTGCCAACCAGACAGGCTGGGCGACCAGGCTGCCAACCAGACGCTGGGCGACCAGGCTGCCAACCAGACGCTGGGCGACCAGGCTGCCAACCAGACGCTGGGCGACCAGGCTGCCAACCAGACGCTGGGCGACCAGGCTGCCAACCAGACGCTGGGCGACCAGGCTGCCAACCAGACGCTGGGCGACCAGGCTGCCAACCAGACGCTGGGCGACCAGGCTGCCAACCAGACGCTGGGCGACCAGGCTGCCAACCAGACGCTGGGCGACCAGGCTGCCAACCAGACGCTGGGCGACCAGGCTGCCAACCAGACGCTGGGCGACCAGGCTGCCAACCAGACGCTGGGCGACCAGGCTGCCAACCAGACGCTGGGCGACCAGGCTGCCAACCAGACGCTGGGCGACCAGGCTGCCAACCAGACGCTGGGCGACCAGGCTGCCAACCAGACGCTGGGCGACCAGGCTGCCAACCAGACGCTGGGCGACCAGGCTGCCAACCAGACGCTGGGCGACCAGGCTGCCAACCAGACGCTGGGCGACCAGGCTGCCAACCAGACGCTGGGCGACCAGGCTGCCAACCAGACGCTGGGCGACCAGGCTGCCAACCAGACGCTGGGCGACCAGGCTGCCAACCAGACGCTGGGCGACCAGGCTGCCAACCAGACGCTGGGCGACCAGGCTGCCAACCAGACGCTGGGCGACCAGGCTGCCAACCAGACGCTGGGCGACCAGGCTGCCAACCAGACGCTGGGCGACCAGGCTGCCAACCAGACGCTGGGCGACCAGGCTGCCAACCAGACGCTGGGCGACCAGGCTGCCAACCAGACGCTGGGCGACCAGGCTGCCAACCTGACGCTGGGCGACCAGGCTGCCAACCTGACGCTGGGCGACCAGGCTGCCAACCTGACGCTGGGCGACCAGGCCGCCAACCTGACGCTGGGCGACCAGGCCGCCAACCTGACGCTGGGCGACCAGGCCGCCAACCTGACGCGCCTTTGACATGTTTTTGCATGTACCTACTTATATCTGTGCCGATATTAAACTGAACTGATTTTACCATACTTCTCTGATTAATTCTATGAAATGAATGATTTCATCTGCCAGGAAGCACAATGGTTTCCCTTTGCCATTACTTTAAGCATGCCTCCAAACTAAAACAATTGCAGGAAAAGGTGATCACTTTGGGATCAACACTGTTGCAGTTTAGATGAACTAAAACAGTAAGCATGGCAAGTACCCACTAGTATGCTTGAGTCTTTTTTAGTTTAAAACTTGTTTTCGTTTTTGTCTTGGGGTCAAATTTGACTTAAGTTTCTTTATCAGAAATGAGTTTCTATTAACCAAAATAATATGGGTGGTTATCAATGATCTTTGCTAGTAAAATTACTGATTTCATTGAATTTTAGGGCTTTAAATACATAGTGTTTGGTTTTCCTAGGTCAATTTTGACCTGGTGGTCCAATAGCGCGCTATTGTGCTTTACAGCAGATGTGCACATGTAAAGACCCACTAAAACACCTGCACACATACACGGCCCACCACAAATACACAATCATACAACCAGCAGCTGCAAACTACCTCATGTAATGGTAACATTGAGCTTTCCAACACATGGAAGTGCACAGTACCAGAGACCTGCAAGAGATCACATTGTGCTCTCAGCCTAAACATGCACGCACACACACCTGGGGAAATGGTTATATATTGTACTATATATTGTACAGATGGAGACATTAGTCCCTCCAGAATTTTTGGGCTTTTTTTTTTTTTTTTTTTTGTGAGAATTGCAGTCCAAAATGCCAGATTCGCGGGAGCTTTTGTATAGCTTTTTTGTCTTGCAATAAAAGTTGCAATGTCTTTTTTTTTTTATGTTTAAAAATAACTTTACTCTAGGCTAAGTTTTTGTACTAACCTGAAAAAGGCTCAGGATGCTGCAAATATTGGTGTAATAAGAAACTGGCTGGAGGATTTAAGACAATTTGTTGAATTAATCAAATTTGAACATATGTGTCTGTGGCTTGTTTATCTTTACGTTAATTCCTCACCTGGCCTCGGACACATTCCTATGGTTTGATAAAGTATCTGGACCTCTGGGTTATGGGCCCAGCACGCTCCCGCTGCGCCACTCTGTTCTGCTGCTCAAGCTCAGGGGCTGGAAAATCTGTGAGTGACATTTCGAGGAAAGGTTTGGGAACTGGTGGCAACCAATCAACCAACAGCAACATTTGGTAGACCTTGACACTATTTTTTATGTGATATTCCTGATTTCTCTGTCCTTAAATTGGTGCTTTCTGCTGTCAAATTCTGTTTTTGTGTCAAAACGGGTCTGTTTCTTTTTTTTAAGTACATACTTGGCCTACATTTTGAATTGCATGCAGGTATACATGCATACAGTGGTATGCATTCGTTTAAGAACCCATGCTGAAGTTGACTAAAAGAGGAATAAAAAAAAATCATCTTTTGGAAATTAATCTTAATGCCTTGATTTAAAAAAAGTAAAATCTGAATCTAAAAGCTTTTCATAACCATGGGCTGGACAATCTGTGAATCACATTGTGAGGGATGGTAAGGGAACATGTGGCAGCCAAGGTTCCAACAGCTTACGGGTTGTAAAGTTAAACATTTGGTAGACTTTACAACTATCTTTTACGTGAGCTTCCTGATTACTCACACATTGATTATTCACATGTAACACTTGTGATTGGCTGGTGTTTTAAAAACAGGGCATTGTAAGTACAGATATCAGTAAGGAGTCTACCAAGTTGCCTCTTATCATTTTAGTTTGGACACCCAGTGAGGCTTACCCCGAGGGTTTGGACTGGGTCGACTAGGGTTTTCTGCTGCTCTTGAGTAGACGGCTGTACTCACTCTGTTTTCTCTTCAAAACACACAAGTCTTTCACCTTTTGCTAAAGACTTCTTTGAAGGGGAACACCGATGAGTTGAAACTATTTTTGGTGGGCTTTGCTGTTTGGCTGAGCCTTTCGTACTTGTGAACAATAAGCAGCTCCAATTGCGTCCTGCAGGTGTTTCTGGCTCTGGCGCTGTTGAGTCTGGATCTGTGGTTGGAGACACCTGCTGCCTCCATGTTCCTGCTCAATACATCACAGAGTATGGTCTAGACCTGCTCTTTAATGAAAAGCGCAGTGAGATAACTGTTGTTGTGATTCGGCCTAGCAGGATGTAACAGGGCATCGCATGATGTTTAGCAGGACCACGGCGACAGTTGCAGACATGATTTTGGAGCCTCCCTGATCCAAGGAAACATGCTGGGGGAAAAGAACAAAAGGACTCCGGGGAATGAATCCCCAGAGCTAGGTTAGTAACAAGCATTTCTGTAACATGGATGCACACAAATGGAAAGATAAAAGAGAGAGGAGCTCATTGTGTCAAAGGAAGTCCTCCGGCAGTCTAAAACTATCACAGTGTAACTAAGAGAGACAAATTAAAGAGAAGAGCCTGGTCGAGCTAGAACTCTCCCCTGCTGGATTGGGCTGTACTGCACTGCCTCCATATAGTTTTATTATATTATTGACTATACGGTTAATGAATCTGACGACTGTGAAAAGAAGCAGAATAGAGAAGGGGTGCCATGTCTGCAGCTATCCACCCACCTCCGTCGGTCTAGACAAACGCTGCGCCTCCTCTGTCAATCCAATTCTTGTAAATTCAATATCTCTGAATGCCTAGAGGGAGTCACTTTAAATATGGCATACATAACCCTTTGGAGTTGCGGATGAACTGATTTTGATTTTGGAGATCAAAGGTCAAGGTTACTGTTTCGTTATGTCTCCAGAACTGTATATGTATTTCTCCTAAACTGGTGAACTTGGTCAATGTAAAGCCCCAGTGGCCTAATGGATAAGGCACTGGCCTCCTAAGCCAGGTATTGTGGCTTTGAGTGCCATCTGGGGTGATTTTCAGCAAAGTGGCACAGTGGAAGCGTGCTGGGCCCATAACCCAGAGGTAAATGGATCGAAACCATCCTCTGCTGAACTCTTTTGCTGGTGACACAATGTTAGACACTCTGAAAGGGTGATGCATCAAGGCAAGGCAGCTTTATTTGTAGAGCACATTTCAGCA
>NW_022605175.1:0-100000 GCF_008692095.1 Etheostoma spectabile | reverse complement strand
AAAAACACACTTGTCATGTCAAATATACACTTGTATGATGATATATTGAGAGGTCCAGAGCTAGTAACAAAACTAATATTTTTGCCGACTGCTGCTTCTACTTCTGCACTCCAACAACCCCCCCCCCCATTTTCCCCTGAGACTGCTGTTTTTCATTGCCCTCTGCTGGTTTCCTCCTGTGGTGAAACCTCTCCTGTATTTCTCCCAATTTATGATACATTTTCACAATTCTTTCCTTTTCATATCAACCTATTTTTGGCACAACACAGCTCTGAGACTCTAAAGGTATACAGTTTCCATCCAGCCCGAGTTCTTTCCTTGCAACTGTCACGCTGCTTGCTCTAGAATTATTGAGTCCTTGTAAATTAGAGTAGTCTAGAACTACACTGTCAAGATAACTTGTTATGACTTTGTACTATATGTAAATTAAATTTAATTAACTAGGAACACTAGGGACAGCTACCAGAAGACTTACAACTTTAATGACAGGTTGCTCACGTCAGATCTACGTCTTCAAGCTTAGTTGGAGGCTGTGCAGTGACGCTCGGCAATCACCGAAATAAGGCTTCTGATACACTTAATACATTTTAATTAAATTTTATTTATAGTATAAATTCATAACAAGAGGTATCTCGAGACACTTTACAGATAGAGTAGGTCTAGACCACACTCCAGAATTTACAAGGACCCAACAGTTTTAGTAGTTTCCTCCAGAGCAAGCAACAGAGCGACAGTGGCGAGGAAAAACTTCCTTTTAGGCAGAAACCTCGGACGGACCCAGGCTCTTGGTAGGCGGTGTCTGACGGGCCGGTTGGGGTTAATGAAGAGTGGCAATAACAAAAATAGAAAAAAATAGTAGTTTGTAGCAGTTCTTTATAGTAGTTCATGGCATAGCAGGGCACTGTTCAGCATTACAAGGCACAGCAGGACGTGGCAGGGCACAGCAGCAGCTTAGACATCATACCCGTCGTTCATAAGCATTCTTCTTCCAACTGGTCTGTCCTTACCCTCATTCCTCCCTCCCCCATCCCTACCCCCTCCCTTCCCCAACACCCAAATGTTTTTGCTCACGTGTTGACAACTTCTCTCTGGCCTCGGCGACTCCAGTCACTCGGCCCGCTTCGTCAACCTCCATCGCTACCCCCAGCGGCAACAACCACCGGGCCATCAGCACTTCTGGGTTTTCCTCAAGCATCGGCCACGGCCAGTGGCATCACGCCTGACGTCACGATGCCTCGACAGCCACAGCACGCATCACCAGCTCCAACTGGCGGGGGTCAGGTCATGTTTCCCCATGTGCCTGCTCCCTCTGTCTGTCATGTCTCAGGCGATCTCTGCCTTTTCATCCTCGTGTTTGCAGGCTTCACAAAACCCTGTGCGCATACATCCCTTCATCCCTTCTTCTACCCTTCCTTCGGCCTAGCCTCAGCTGCTCCAGTCACTCAGCCCACTTCGTCACCCTCCATCGCTACCCCCAGCAGCAACGACCACCGGGCCTCCAGCACTTCCGGGTCCCCCGCCAGCAGGGCCGGCCTGTAGCTTAGGTAGTATAGGCAAATGCTAAGGGCGCAAACCACCAGGGGGCGCCCGGCCTGTGCTGTACCTATAACGTCACCTTAATTAAAAAAAAACAAGCCTGACTTCTTTTACCTGCATCTAAATCTCATAATGTCAAAGCGTCCTAAACTGTCTGGTGCCCAGGGGAGGAAAAAAAGAAAAGAAGAGGAGGAAAAACGTGACAAAGACAGAGGTAATGTTACAGTAAAGGTGATGATGATAATGATATTATTTTGCTGTTGCAGAACAATGATCGATAATAGCATTAGCCGTTAGCATGACATAGTTGGCTAATCAATAAATAGCGAGTGCTATCTGTTAGTTTTAACATCAGTTAACTGTACAGTGATGCAAGGGGGCGCCACCTAAAATCTTGCCTAGGGCACCAAATTGTTTAGGGCCGGGCCTGCCCGCCAGCGTCGGCCACAGCCGGTGGCATCACGCCTGTTGTCACAGGGTCTTCTTCTTCTTTCCAGCTGGTCTGTCCTTCCCCCCTTCCCCCCTCCCCCATCACCCATGCTCATTCCATCCAATGCTTTTTCAGCTTTTGAGGTGTTCTGAATTTGCACCAACTTAATCCGTCTATAATCCTTCTCTTCATCCCCAGTTTTCAGACATCACCATCCACACCTCAAACTCTCTCATATTCACATTTAGAAGTTTCCTTCCCAATTTATGCCTTGCACCTAAGCTCCTACCTCAACGAGCCACTAATCAAATACATCAGCTCCAGGTACGCCGTCAAGGCATCTCCACAACACCCACTTTTCAGTATTCCAAAATGGCCACTCGATTCTGGTTTCAAAAACATCTGAACAGAATTCTCTGCATTTCAGCCTTATCACATTATTCCCGCCACTCTTTCCGCATCGGTACAGCATCCACAGCCGCCAGATCAGGCATCTCCGACCAAACCATTCAGTTCCCAGGCCGCTGGTCATCCCAGGTATACAGATCTTACATCCCAACATTCCCAACAATCTCAACAATCTCATTTCTACACAATCTGACGCTTTTGGGGGTCTGTAGACTATTCCGGCGAAAAGCGCTTCTGAAAGGGAACCCCCCTCCTTTGAGTCTCCTCCACCCATACATCCTCCCAGACCAGCCATCAGACAACATCCACATAAATTTATCTATCTGCACATTCATATTGTTCATCTGCACATTCTTAATGTTTATTAAATCTTTAACTAACACATGGTTGTGTGAACCTGCGATTTGTTGAGCCATTTATTCAAAGTTGTGCAAACACATGTCCATTGTAATGTTCTACTACGAGATAATGGTAAAGTTCTTGCATGGGGCCCCTTTCAGATGACTCCTCAAGCACTGATGCCTCGCTGTGCGATCCTCTGGTCTGATGTCATTTACAGCAGGGTAATGTTAAGCATCCTCAGCAGCAATCACGCTGCGGTCGGGTCATCTTCCTTCTGCCCGCTTTTCTTCGTCCTGGCTGAAGGTGTCTGTGAAGACCCCAAGAACTCTTGAATCTGAACATTCAGAACATTCAACAACAAAACAACAACATCAAAAAGAACATTCAGGAACTCTTATTTTCGTATTTCAAATTTCAATATGTTTATCTTCAATATTCTTTTATTTCATACTTGTTGTCCTTATTGCACCGTGGGTTGGAGTGACACATAGTATATCTCTGGCCTTGGAAGTCTGGGCTTGGGTATACTGATGCAACATTACACAAAAATGCGTAATCAGTGTGTGACACACCGTCCCTCCCTTTGGACCCTGTGTGTCCAGGTTGCTGCTCTCAGTGAGACAGCAAAACAGGATAAAGGTTCAGCTGCTGACTCAGTCTGCTGCAGTCAGGGGAGGGTGCTGTGTATTATTCTAAAAGCTAAGTTAACACACACTGATGCAAAGACTGTTTTCTGAATATCTTCATGAATGTATTAACTGAAAAGACCACATGAATAACATGAACGCTATATACAGTATATTCTGTTGTCTGATATATGTACTGAATTCTCAGCTATCAGAGGACACTCTTTTTATTGAGCTGACATGAGATTGCTTCTTGATTTAGTTCATGTGACCCTAACCTTTTTCCACCTATGCCTATTTTTGAACATGTCTTTTTTAACTAACTCAAATGTTGTGGTTATGCAGAATATTAGACACAATTGTTAGAAAATGTTCAGTTGATGCAACTTACATGCAGGTTTATTGACTGTTTTGTGTCTTTTGAAGTGTTGAAATAGAACATTTTGCTGAAATATTGTTACCCCATTTACTGTACCTCAATCCGTTTTTTTTTTCCCCTCTTTCTTTTTCTCCATTACTCTCACTTCTTTTCTTCCAGCGCTGCTGTTGTGCAGACATGATGAGCAACAACAGCCTGAATCCTTTGTATTTTCGGTTCACTCTGTTTGCAGACTTTGGGCCCCTCAGGTATCTGTTCTTCAGTCTGTGTCTGTTGCTCTACATGACTATTGTCTCTGCTAACGTTGTCATTATTCTGACAGTCTGTCTGGAGAAGTCTCTGCATCAGCCCATGTATATTTTTATCAGCTGTCTGTCTTTTAACTCTCTGTACGGCTCAGCCGGCTTCTTCCCCAGGTTTCTGATGGACATTCTGTCTGACACTCATTTAATCTCACGTCCGTTATGTTTCATTCAGATATATGTTATTAACCTATTTATCATGTGAGATTACTTTCCTCAGCATCATGGCCTATGATAGATTTGTTGCTATTTGCCAGCCTTTACACTATCACAGTAAAATGACATTTAAGATGGTAACACAGCTTGTGATTTTTGCTGTGCTCTACCCTGTATGTGTTGTGGGTTTCATGCTCTATCTTACTGTCCGATTACCGCTGTGTGGCAATAACTGAATAGGCTGTTCTGTTCCAACTGGCCTGTGGTTCAGCTCTCCTGTGTAGACACAACTCTGAACAACATAGTAGGTCAGTCTCTTGTGCTCACAAACGTCTTCATCCCCCTGTTCTTTGTCCTGTACACCTATCTCCGTATTCTGCTTGTTTGCAGGAGAAGCTCGTCTGATTTCAGAGGAAAGGCGTTCCAGACCTGCCTGCCTCACATCATCACATTCACCACCTATTCTCTCTCTGTCTTCTGTGAGCTGTCATTGAGTCGATTTGAGGTTGATAAAAAGAATCCTATCATCACAGTTGTTTTATCTTTACAGTATTTGATGGTCCCCCCCATTAATAACCCTCTAGTTTACGGCCTGAGTCTGCCTCAAATCAAAGGAGTGGTTGTTAGATTTTTTAAGAAGATTCCTGCTGGAAATATGTAAAACGTAAAATGCACATATAGCAAACCATATATTGCAAAAATACAAAATATGCTTCTAATACGTGAAATGTATTTGTCCAGTTATCTTGTTTCATTTAATTTATTTATCTCGAAGGATTAGTTTGAGAAGGAGCAGGTGGAAGCAATTTGAAATGACCCCTATGTCACAAAATCATCTTATAGCAAAGTAAAAAGATATGCAAATACTTTATATTTCCATTCCTATGTTTCAAATTCTTTTCTGTATTGGTCCAGTAATGATTTTTATAATCCTTTTTTTAACTAAATGGTATTATGGCTCTTTTTGATGTCATTGTTCAGTCCATCCCATAATCTCACCCCACAAACTGAAACACACATGCTTTTAACAGTAGTTCACAATGTCCTCTTAGATGATTTCCCCTGGCTCTTTCCTTCAACATTGGGCGTATGTTACATGATCAATTATTTTCTTTAACTTTAAACATAAATTGTGCAGTTTTGAATGTAACAATGTCCGTAAATATCAACAAATGTGAATTAAAAACAGATGATTAGCTCATGTAAGTGATTTATTATCCTGATTGCTCTTTTTTGCAACGTGTAAATATTTTGTAAGTTACTTTTCTAGGTACAGTATTTCCCCAAACTCCCACACAATATAACAAATATGGTAAAAAGTGTGCAGTACAGAGTATGTAATATATTTTGGATCAATATGTAGTTGTAGTTGTGTTCAATATACTAATACTCCTGGCCATCTTCATGCACAGATATTTAATAAGGGGCTTCCAGAACAGTTTGGATTCAAGTTCAACCCCCAGAAATGTAACTTCCTAGACTCTTTTGATTGTTTTATTATCAATTACTAATTTAACATCTGTATTTGTAGTATGATTTCCAAATATAATGCATTTAGTTTTGTTTAAAGTTAAGTATACGTTTAAGTTTAAAAATAACTTATTGAAATCAAAACAGAGTTTTAATTTATTCACTTTGTAAGTTATCCTCACAACATAAGGCTCTTACATACATTTTAAGGGGGGCTTTTTAAACTCACATTGTGGGTGTGGATTAGTCTCAACTGTTCATAAAAAGAATCTGATGATTTAGCAGGTAATAGGGTTAGGGTTGTAGTGCAGCTGGAGCGTAATATACCAGAATATACAGAATAATTTTAAAGTTCTTTCAAAAATTAAAGCCTTAACATGAATCCAGGATATCTGGGGGTATCTGGTGGCATGTCTAGAAAGTTCTATAGATCTGCACAGGCCCGGGGGAAGTGAGGGGCTGATGGAACAGAATAAAAACTACTGAGGCAGCCGTCGAGACACTGAGATGGCCCGGCAGGTTCAAACTAAACAGGCCGTTCTCATCAACCATTCGTACATATAGCTACAAAAAGTAAAGCACGATAATTCATATGTGCAGGTGAAACTCAAACAATTAGCATATGATGCAAAAGTTCATTCATTTCAGTAATTCAACTTAAAGGTGAAACTAATATATTATATAGACTCATTACATGCAAAGTGAGATATTTCAAGCCTTTATTTGATATCACTTTGATGATTTTGGCTTATGAAAACCCCAAATTCAAAATCTCAGAAAATTAGCATATTACATGAAATCAAAAAAAAAGGATTTTAAATACAGAAATGTCAGCCCTCTGAAAAGTGTAATCATGCATATATACTCAGTACTTTGTTTGGGCCCCTTTTGCTTGAGTTACTGCCTCAATGCGGCGTGGCATGGATGCTATCAGCCTGTGGCCCTGCTGAGGTGTTATGGAAGACCAGGATGCTACAATAGCGGCCTTCAGCTCTTCTGCATTGTTCGGTCTCATGTCTTTCATCTTTCTCTTGGCAATGCCCCATAGATTCTCTATAGGGTTCAGGTCAGGAGAGTTTGCAGGCCAATCAAGAACAGTAATGCCATGGTCATTGAACCAGGTTTTGGTACTTTTGGCCGTGTGGGCAGGCTCCAAGTCCTGCTGAAAAATGAAGTCAGCATCTCCATAAAGCTTGTCTGCTGAAGGAAGCATAAAGAAATTATTTGGCTCTTTACAGATGTACATTTGCTTCGAAGAGTTTGTCCTGGGGGGTAAAGTTGGAAATGACAAACAAGGGATTCAGATACTAAAGAGCACTACGAGCCAGTCAGGAGTCAAACCTAGGATCTTCTAATCCGTAGTCATACGCGTTATCCATTGCGCCACTAGCCCCACGTTTGGTATCAGCAATAGCTACGTTCTTACAACATTGTATGCAAACAGTGGTGATCTTTGTTGGCAAGGGTATAGAAGGCCAGTTAAACGTTTGTTACAGTCCAAAATTTGGGGACTCTTGCAGGACTTTAAGGCTAAGCTGTCCAGTTTCTATCAATGTAAAGTAAAGCAGAAGATGTAGTAATTCAAAGAAACAACAGAAAAGTAGCTTCTCACAGGTGCCGTGACCTAGATTCCTACCGAGGTTGCTGCAGCCACCGCAACGCAGAGTACCAAGCACTATAAGATCACAACCATTTGGTATTAAAATCGCCGCGTTGTTGTGATAGCATAGTCGGAAATCAGATCCACAAATATGCTGCTATTTTCTAGGTTCCCCTAATTGATGAGTAACAACTGACAATTCCAGGGATAGTTTATCTAGTACTGCTGATTCTAAAAAAACAAATACAGAGAAAGCTTCATGATAGCTGTGCTTGAGTTAAATTGAAGGATTTAGAGCGGTTTTAGCACATGTTGAAAACCTATTTACGCATCATTTGGCTTTTTACTATGTATTTAATTTACTGTGATAGACAATGTACAGGAGTAAACTTGGAAATGAGGATCAAGTAATTTAATAGCTAAAGAACAGAACAAACTATCCAGGAGTCAACCCTAACATCTTGTGATCTGTAGTCAGACGCGTTACCCACTGCCCCACTAGTCCTACGTTCAATGTCATTGTCAATGTCAATTTTATTTCAATAACACATTTAACACAACAACAGTTGACCAAAGTGCTAAACAGGGTTAATGTCAAATACATAAATAACAAGTGTAAAAATCAGTCCAACCAAAACACATCACAGGGAGACAAACAACAACACTTTAAAACATCAGAATCCAGGTTCAGAGAGCATTGGGAGTACCTGGCTTCTCACACCATTCTATGCAAACAGTGGTGATCTTTGTTGGCAAGTGTACAGAAAGCCAGTCAAATCTTTGCTGTAGTCCAAAATGTGGGGCCTCTTGCAGGACCTTTATCCTAAGCTGTCCAGTTTCTGTCAGTGTTAAATGAAGCAGAGGATTGAGTAATTTGGAGGCATAACAGAGAACTGGCTTTACAAAGCTGCCGTGACCCGGATTCGGACCGGGGTTGCTGCAGCCACAACGCAGAGTACTAACCACTATACGATCACGGCCACTTGACAGCAGTAGGGCCTTGTTGTTGTGAAAGCATAGCGGGAACTCTGAATATCAACTCTACTGATATTTTCCTGTTTTCCCTGATTGTTGACTAACATATGAACATTTCATGGATGGTTTATCTAGCACTGCTGATTCTGTCCTTCAGGGACACATTTTTTTTTCAAGGAAAGATGATTAGCAAGCAAAAACAGAAAAACAACAGCAAGAGCTTGATTATTGCTGTAGTTGACTGACACTTAGAGGCTTAGATAAATTTACACACATGTTGAAACAATAAGTACTCATCATTTGGGTCTTTATAGATGTACATTTTCTTTGTAGAGAATGTACTGGGGGGTAAAGTTGGAAATGACGAATAAGGGATTTAGTCACTAAAGACAATACGACATAGCCAGGAGTTGAACCTAGAAGCTTCTGAGCCATAGTCAGACGCATTATCCACTGCACCAAAGCTGGGGAACAATAGCCTGTAAGGGGGGGGGATGATGAGGACAAAGGGGAAGAGGGAGGGAAGAAGGAAAAAGAGGGAAAGGAAAAGGAAAAAGGAGTAAAAAAGAGGAAATGAGAGAAAAGATGAGAAAGATGCCAAATTACACACAAAGGAAAATCACATCTACAAAGATAATTTTAATAGATGTGACTCCCTGATGGTCTAGTGGCTAGGATTTGGCGCTCTCACCGCCGCGGCCCGGGTTCAATTCCCGGTCAGAGAATGGTCAGGACTTGATAGATACAGGTATAACATTTGAAAGAGTAAGTTCCTGGTTTTGGTTGATTTAGATTTGTCAGATTCTTTCTCATTAGTTTAACGCTAGAACCCCAACACTTTTAAAGAGTACCATTTCCTTTAAATCAGACCCCCGACAGCGGATGTATCCTTTTGTCATCATTGATGGGTCATAAACATTTCATCTGCCTCTATCTCAATTCAATAAAACAATTCTTTTCCTTTATTCAAACAGTAACTAAACCCCTGACCCCTGATTTTTTTACCTGAAAACCAATGTATGTGAGTGTTGAGTAAAGTTATTGTTGGATTCAGGTCCAAATTTTGACATTTTAGCGCAATGCAAAGGTGCATAAGAGAATTTTTTTCTACTTACCTGGAGCGATGCAGAGCAGGGGTGGCCAACTAGTCAAGGAACAGCAAGAGACTTGGTATTTAAGAATACAAACTGACTATGTGACAGATGTGTAATCTGTCATGTCCTGCCTTCTGAAGCTCTAGCCAGGCGCCATTCCTCGCCTAAAACAACATGAGTCATTCCAGTAAGTGAAAAGGAAACTCACATCTACAAAGATAAAGTTGATAGATGTGACTCCCTGATGGTCTAGTGGCTAGGATTCGGCGTTCTCACTGCCGCGGCCCGGGTTCAATTCCCGGTCAGGGAATGGTCAGGACTTGACACACTGTAAAAAAAGAATCTGTAACTTTACATTTTCCTGTTAACTTTATAGATTTTTTCTGTATTCTTTAAATACAGAAAAACACCAATAAAATAAATTACAAAAATAAACTGTAAATTTAAGGGACAACTAGCAGGGGTGAAACCACCTGTGGAATGGAACATGGATGTGTAGAGATGGGCTTTCAAACAATGCACCATTTGACATTTTGACATGTCACAGTGGGAAAAGAAAAGGTATAAATAAAAATGAATTATGGCTCAACTCAATTTACATTTTTACAGTAGACATAAGGCATTACAAAGTCAAGAAACTAGGTGCTCATAGTGAAGGGCAGATGAAGCTTTGGTGAAGCACTGAACCACTTAGAGGAATTGGTTTGAAAATGGGTTCATAACTAGAAGCTTCAGAAACCGCGACCTCGCCTGGTGAAGGGCCAAGGCTGCATCCAAATGATCCCGACAAGATAGTGGACAGGAGGCTTTAGACTCATGTGTATTACAATGGGATAGCATTCTTTTTAAATAAAGATTGATGGATTTGTGTATTGTATAATTGGGTATTAGGTAAAGAGTGCTTGGGGAAACAGAGGATGTGCTGGGGAAATTTGGCACAAGTTGGGTGTGCTTGTGTAACTATGGCCGGGTTTGTATGTGGTACAGGGACCACTCATCAATTTTTATTAAGGAACATTATTTTTTCCACATTATTGGACTGGAAAACTCTGACTGTTTGTGCATATGCAACAAACAAGAGTTCGGAGTATTCGGCCTTCTTGGAGACCTTGAATGGAGTCCTGTATGGGGCTCCAGTAGGGGACTCCATAGTTCTGCTGGGGGACTTCAACGCACACATGGGCAATGATGGAGATACTTGAAGAGGCGTGATTAGGAGGAACGGCCTCCCTGATCTGAACCAGAGTGGTTGTCTGTTGTTGGACTTCTGTGCTAGTCATGGACTGTTCATAACAAACACCATGTTTAAACATAGGGTGCTCACAAGTGTACGTGGTATCAGAGCACCCTAGGCCGAAGATCAATGATCGATTTCATAATTGTTTCATCTAATCTGAGGCCGTATGTTTTGGACACTCCGGTGAAGAGAGGGGCGTAGCTGTCAACTGATCACCATCTGGTGGTGAGTTGGGTCAGGGGATGGGGAAGGATTCTGGACAGACCTGGTAAGCCCAAACGGGTGGTACGGGTAAATTGGGAACGTCTGGAGGAAGCCCCCTGTTTGACAGACTTTCAACTCGCACCTCCGGCGGAGCTTTTCGTGCATCCCTGTGGAGGCTGGGGGCATTGAACCTGAGTGGACAATGTTCAAAGTTTCCATTGCTTAAGCTGTGGCGGCGAGCTGTGGTCTTAGGGTCTTAGGTGCATCAAGGGGCGGTAACCCACAAACACCCTGGTGGACACCAGTGGTCAGGGAAGCCATCCGACTGAAGAAGCAGTCTTTCCGGGATATGTTATCCCAGCGGACTCAGGAGGCAGTGGCAAGGTACCGACGGGCCTAAAGGACTGCAGCCTCTGCCGTGACAGAGGTGAAGCAAGGGAGACTTTCAGAGAAGACAAGGAGAAGGACTTTCGGTCGGCACCAAGGTGCTTTTGGAAAACCGTTCACCACCTCAGGAGAGGGAAGCAAGAAATCATCAAAGCTGTGTACAATAAGGATGGGCCGTTGTTGACCTCAACTGAGGAGGTAATAGGGCGGTGGAAGGAGCACTTTGAGGAACTCCTAAATCCAGTTGACATGTCCTCTGTGGTAGGTGGAGGATGATGGGGAGTAGTATTAACATACACTTTTGCGCGTGCACGTGAGGAGGGGGGGGTCAAAATTGCCCACTACAAGTACACTTTTGCGCGTGCACGTGGCGCTCATGCATGTGACGCGCGTGCATCTGATCTATTAGGGAGGGGTTCGAAAATCGCCCACTATAAGCGTATCTTTGCGCATTCATGTGTTTCATTAGGTTGTAATTTATATATAAAGAAGAAGAAAGAAGAAAAAGATGCTAAGTGAATGTTTTTAAAAGTTTCACTGCTAAGACTAAGTGATTAAACAGTTATGCAGGTGCGGGGTGTGTGCTTATCTGTGTTATAGAGGGTAGTGGTGTGTGTGTGTGAATACCCTGCTAACACACTCTTGCCTTTAGCATTGTTTTTAAACTTTAAGGGATTATGTAAGCATGTTATTAGTCTGTGTACGTTTTCTAGGAGATAATAATTATATTACTAGCGCTACCAGAGATCTGCTTAATTTTCCCCGCGAGTGAAGCAGCGCACGCCGATTATCAAATCCAAGTGGACTCTATATAAAAGAAAAAGACGGTAAGTGAATTATGTTTTTAAAAGTTTCACGGCTAAGGTTGAGTGATTAAACAGCGATGTAGGTTGAGGTGAGTGAGAAAGCGCCGTGTGCTGGTGCAGCTCCTGTGCGGCTGTGTGTAATCTAGTGTTTAGCAGCTGTTGAGATGAAACCGTGGTTTAAGGCTGTGTGATTAAACAGCGATGCCGCTTGTATGTGGGTGTGTGAGCGTGTGTAAATGGTCTGCATGTAGTAGAGAGTGCGAGAGAGAGGATTTGACCCACCGATGGCCTGCCAGTGTAACAGTGGTTGTAAATACCTCGCTATGACCTGAGTTCCGCACCAGAGTCGAACAAGATGTTTAAATGAAGCCCTGGTTAAGGCTTGTTTATTCTGAGCGCTAAAGGGTGTTTATCTTAGCGGCAGGGGTCTCGGAGTTGAAGCAGATGTCAATGAACTAGTGATGGGATGAGCTCTGGGAAAAGTCCTCCAGAGCCTGTGATTGCTAGGGAAATTAGTTATGCTACCTGTGGGGGGCCAACATGTGTTTTTTCACCCCCATTGAGTGCATGTTGGATGACAATGCTCTCTCTATGTGACACATATCCTAACCACTACATTGACACATCAGAATGTGTCTTATTTGGTTTTATGTAGGCCCCTTCGTAGGTCAGGGCCACACTGTCTCTGGGAATAAAGAGTGTTTTATAAACGCCCATACAACTGGAGGCTAGCGTTGTAAACACAAACGGATCTAGCGTTGTTGAGGCTATGAACGCGTCTCTGTAAATATTGCATGCCTTAGCCAAAACAGCCACATCATTAGAACAGTAGCGGGCAAGCTCTTTGTTCAGGTTGAATGGTGTGTGTCGGATCGTTTGATACCATTCCATGAATGATGCCTTTGAAGCCTCAGACATAGTCTCAAACCCATAGTAGGATGGGTCGGGGTGGGGACCTATGTAGTTTTCATGTTCCTCAGTATTAAATGTGTGTGGGAAATGCCCTTTTAACACATCAGTGAATCCCATGGCTGCGGGTGTTTTAGCTAAAGCCATGGGGAGAAAGCTGAATGAATCAATCCACCTCTGTTTGAAGTTGTCGTCAAACATTGAGATAACGCGGGACCCCCTCATTATGAGTGTTGGACAGATATTTTGCATTACAAAATATTCCAGCAATATGTAGCTGTCGAACCCTGAGGCATTATGTGCTATGAAGGTTGCATTTCTATAGCGTGGTCTTCTGTAATGCTTAACAAAGGCTGCCACACAGTTTGTTCCTGAGAAACAGTACTTTGAGCCGCTCGAATCAAGGCTACAGACATAGTTGGCAACGTGTCTATCATTCTGGTAACCCTGCAGTGTGTGCATTTTAGTGCTTTACAAACGTGTTTTTTTCCTTTTTTCCATACTTGGTATGTCTTGCCGCAATTATCGCAGTATTTTATCCTGTCGCATGGGATAAAGTGATGTTTTGCATTCATTAGCTTATGCTGGGCTAGACAATGCGGGGATTTGCAAATGCGTTTGCAATCACCGCATTGTCTAGCCCAGCATAAGCTAATGAATGCAAAACATCACTTTATCCCATGCGACAGGATAAAATACTGCGATAATTGCGGCAAGACATACCAAGTATGGAAAAAAGGAAAAAAACACGTTTGTAAAGCACTAAAATGCACACACTGCAGGGAAGACATGATAGAACCAAAACATGAATGTTATATTCAGCCTCTCAAGAAAACACCAGCCGGTGCAAAATACATATACTACGACTTTGAAACACGTTACCAGAATGATAGACACGTTGCCAACTATGTCTGTAGCCTTGATTCGAGCGGCTCAAAGTACTGTTTCTCAGGAACAAACTGTGTGGCAGCCTTTGTTAAGCATTACAGAAGACCACGCTATAGAAATGCAACCTTCATAGCACATAATGCCTCAGGGTTCGACAGCTACATATTGCTGGAATATTTTGTAATGCAAAATATCTGTCCAACACTCATAATGAGGGGGTCCCGCGTTATCTCAATGTTTGACGACAACTTCAAACAGAGGTGGATTGATTCATTCAGCTTTCTCCCCATGGCTTTAGCTAAAACACCCGCAGCCATGGGATTCACTGATGTGTTAAAAGGGCATTTCCCACACACATTTAATACTGAGGAACATGAAAACTACATAGGTCCCCACCCCGACCCATCCTACTATGGGTTTGAGACTATGTCTGAGGCTTCAAAGGCATCATTCATGGAATGGTATCAAACGATCCGACACACACCATTCGACCTGAACAAAGAGCTTGCCCGCTACTGTTCTAATGATGTGGCTGTTTTGGCTAAGGCATGCAATATTTACAGAGACGCGTTCATAGCCTCAACAACGCTAGATCCGTTTGTGTTTACAACGCTAGCCTCCAGTTGTATGGGCGTTTATAAAACACTCTTTATTCCCAGAGACAGTGTGGCCCTGACCTACGAAGGGGCCTACATAAAACCAAATAAGACACATTCTGATGTGTCAATGCAGTGGTTAGGATATGTGTCACATAGAGAGAGCATTGTCATCCAACATGCACTCAATGGGGGTGAAAAAACCTTTGGGCCGTATTCGGTCGATGGGTACTGCGACGTCACCCATACGGGGTACGAGTTTGCTGGATGCTACTTCCACGGCTGTGTGTTCTGTTATTCTCAAGCAGAAAGCAATCCTACTCTGAAACTATCCTACGGACAGCTCTACACTGAATTCAATAACAGATTGGCCGCGTTAAAGTCAATATACGGTCTAAAAGTTGTTGTAATGTGGGAATGCGATTGGGCCAGGGTGGTGGGGACTGATCCGGGGATCAGAGCGTTCATGTCCACCTATGTCAAGACAACGCGTCTAAACCCGCGTGATGCGCTATTCGGGGGTCGAACAAATGCCATGAAACTTTACCACAAGGCTACGGATAGCGAAATGATCAGATATTACGACTTTACAAGTCTCTACCCCACTGTCCAGGCAAAGAAAGATTACCCTATCGGACATCCTCAAATAATCTATAGGGATTTTGATGACATCTCAAATTATTTTGGTCTAGTGAAGTGTACGGTGGATCCTCCCAGAGGCCTTTATCATCCTGTGCTGCCCCACCGTTGTCATGATAAGCTTATGTTCCCTCTGTGTGCCACATGTGCCAGTGAGGAGAATCAGACAACACAATGTTGTCACAACGACCGTGAGAGACAGTTGGCGGGGACGTGGGTCTCATTCGAGCTGCAGAAGGCGTTGGAAAAAGGCTATAAAATAGCTCACATTGATGAAGTCTGGCACTTCCCAAAAAAATCCGACAGTCTTTTTAAAGAGTATGTGAAAACATTCCTTAAACTGAAACAGCAAGCGTCAGGATACCCCGGTAATGTCAAAACGGAAGATGAGAAAAAAGCGTACATTGAGAATTATTACGCTAGAGAAGGCATCAGACTTGAGCCCAATAAGATAGCTGTCAACAAAGCGGTACGTAGCATTAATAAATTGCTTCTAAATTCTCTGTGGGGTCGTTTTTCAATGCGCAGCAACTTACCAGTGACAGAACTCATAACTGATCCAACCAGATTTACACAACTCATGTTCAGTGACAACTTTGATGTGAGGCAGTTCTCATTCATTTCCCCAGATGTGGCGATAGTGCAGTGGCGTCAGGCTAACAGTCAAGCTTCCAGAATTCGTGATGTCAATATTTTTATAGGAGCGATGACAACAGCATATGCGCGCCTAGAATTGTATAATCTCATGGATAAACTGCAGGAGCGTGTTTTGTATTGTGACACAGACAGTGTAGTTTTCACAAGCAAACCAGGAGAGTGGATTCCTCCACTGGGCCCCTATCTAGGTGACCTTACCGATGAACTTAATGATGGTCAGATGTGTGGAGACCCCAATGAAGACTTTATAACCGAATTTGTTTCAGGCGGTCCAAAATGCTATGCGTATCGAACAGCCCAGGGAGCCACCCAAGTGAAATGCAAAGGGGTTACCCTCAATTCTAAAAATGCCGGTGTGGTCACTCCCGACTCATTAATAGGGTTGGTAAAATCATTTGTAGCCAATCAGCATAGCGAACAACATCTTGTTACATCAGCACACACCATCACAAGCAATAAAAAACTATTTCATCTCAAAAACGCTTCAATGACGAAAAAACTCCAGGTTGTGTACAACAAACGCCGCGCTCTTCATGACTATACCACGCTCCCTTATGGCTATTAATAATCAGTATCACACCGAATTCGACGGCAAACTGCAACACCCTTTCAGTGCCGTCGTAAGTGGCCCCTCAAATTGTGGTAAATCGTACTTTGTCAGAGACTTAATCCGAAATGCAGCGGCTGTTATCTCACACAAGATCGACAATATTGTATATATCTACTCATGCTGGCAACCTTTATACGACGAACTACTCACGTTTGTAAATATAAATTTTGTAAACGGTATACCTGATTCATTTTGTGACGAGACACTGTTACCCACCCATAAAAATAATTTGCTTATTTTAGATGATTTAATGGGTGAAGCCTGCAGCAATATCGAGGTTCAAAACATTTTTACAAAATATGTACATCACAGGAATCTCAGCTGCATCTATCTTGTACAGAATCTTTTTATTCAAGGCAAAACCAGTCGCACTATAAGCTTGAATACTAATTACATCATACTATTTAAAAATCCGAGAGACAAAAATCAAATAAACTTATTGGGTAGACAGATGTACCCCGGTAATAGTAAATATTTCCTGGAGGCTTTTAACGACGCCACTAGTTCAGCATACGGGTATCTACTGATAGATTATAAAGCCAAGACACCAGACATGTACAGACTCAGAACAGGTTTGATCTCATCACAGCAGGTTGTGTACGTGCCAAAGAAACGCCAGGTATTATAATGTCCTCGCGCATGGAGCGACACCTCACACAATTACAACTTCTCCGCAAAGCTGCTCCTAAAGTTAGAGGCGCTATTATCAAGAATGCCAGCTCAGACTTTATTAAAGCCCTGTGTGAAATAGCTCTTAATATTTTAAGAGGTAACATTCCCTTGTCTACCACACAGTACAAGTTGTTAAAGAAGAAGAAAAGAGCTATCCGCTTAGTAGCAGATAAAAAAGTTAACCATTCTAAAAAGAAGAAATTCCTCAATCAGACAGGTGGTTTTCTTCTGCCTCTTTTAGGAGCGGCTATCCCCTTCATTACCAGCTTAATCACCCGTACTTGAGATGGAACATACACAGAAAATGTTTTTAGTGCCACAGCAACAACTACTATCGCTGCAACAACAGCAAACAACAAATGGGACTTTGAGACAGGCAGCCCAAAATGATTTGGATCAGGCAATGGGTGAAATTCTTAATCAGGCGGACGTTGATATATATGAGAAAGCTAAAAGATACTCCAGCATTCTACAGAGATATCTGGCTATGGTAAAACAAGGTGAACAAGAAAAATCTGTAATCACACTATCTCTGCCCGTGGATAATTCAAAAGAAGTTCCAAAAGACCATGTTGAAGAAGACGATGTTATATCAGAAGTTCTAAAACACCTGCCGAAACGGAATAAGAGAAATGCTGAATTTATTATGGCCTCATTAGCTCGTAATAACGACCAAATATCGTGGACAAAGCAAGGTGAAATCATTGTGAACAATAAGAATGTATCAGGCACCCATCTGTACGATCTGGTGAAAGGGGTGACAACCTATAACAACATCTCAGCACAGTCAAGACCTGCCGGGTGGGATCTATTTTTAAAAACCCTAGCAAACTTGAATGTCCCGTTATCTCTAATACCAAACACCAGCGTACGTCGCTCTATTGCTGCATTTAAAAACAATCCATCACCAGGAGATATTAGACCCTTAAGGACTCCTACGTCCGATAGAATTCGCAGTGTGGTTGATTCGAGTATTGGTCTTATACCCCGCACACTACGTTATTCATCACCACCTACGTCCCGTTGGGCTAGTTTCTGACTATTTTTATTACAGTCTACAGAATTTCTTTTTACATTTTTATTTGTTTTTAAATATTTTCTATTTTTACCATATGAATGTAGCAATGTCACATGAAAGGGTAAATTGTTTTCTTTTATGCAAATTCCCTATAAGACCGCGACTGAATGTAAAAAAAGCAGTGACAATGTATTTTTAATATCAATTTCTTTTTACACATTTATATTTTTTATTCTATTTTTAAATATTTTTCTATTTTTACCTGATGAATGTTGCAAATGTCACATGTGTTTATGGGTTTGTACTTTCGTTTATGTGAAGCCTCACAAGGTAGTAAATGAATGTAAAAAAGCAGTGACAATGTATTTTTTAATATCAATTTTCTATTTTATTTTCTATTTTAACTTGTTAAATTGTAACAAGGGTTGTCTATTTTGAGCCGACCTCATTTATGCATAATCTCATTAAAAATATTTGATTAAAAATAAGCAGAGTCGTAGACTTTTTATTGACACACACACTTTTATTAAATCATTGGCGTTATCACACAACACTGTTATCTGTAGAAGGCACATGAGCATTGTACACACTTAAACTTCTGAACGTGGCACACCACAGGACGTATCTTGTTGACAAAATTACATACCATGGAATCGTTACATATCAAATTAGTACCATACATGTTAAGAACTTTATTAAAACTCTTGTTTTTTTGCATTTTACATAAGAAGAATACACAATGTTGGCCACACACTGTAGAATAGTTATTTTGCACCTGAATGTCAGAATGATAGATCTCCACGCAATTCTTTAAGAGGAATCGATTTATCGGTTGTAGAAACCTGGTAGGTGAATTTCCAAAGCTGTCAAAGAAATAGCCGCACTTGTCTTCAGTGATGTATATGGCTAGCCAATGTTCCCCCGGCATATCACTAGGATGTGTATTTACTACAACCATCGCTGGTAGGTTAAATATAACAGCTTTTGGTAACTGGTCACACGCTACCACCCCTAGAAAATTTGTGTGTCTAGACACCGTCTTTACAAGTACTGTTGTTAGCTCTACTGTATTCATAGCTAATAGTGATCTAGCAATACCTGTCTACGGTTGGATATTTCAACTATAGAATCAAAAACCGAGTAACAGATTAGTGTTACAGTGCGTGCTAGGGGGTTCCTGAAACGAGCCTCCAGGCGTACATTCCCAGTCTTAATCAGCGACAGGTTTCCTGCACACCCCCCATCGGGCTCCAAATTGAAGCAGAATAGTGTGTATCCCTCTCCAAAATCGGCACGTGAGATTGCCAGACTACGATCCTTTAAATGACGGCCTGTTGATTCAATAAGCTGATAATATTCCCTTGCATACTGTCGCCTTTCAAAGTGTGGTTGGAAAGGCCGGGATGGGTACGACTGCCCATCGACATGCAGTGTAATAAACTCTGTACCAAAATGTCCAAAGTTAAATGGATTGCGTGCATAAGAACCTGTATAGGCCTCATTATCTACAAATGCTAAAACAACAAATTTAGGTATCTGGCCCATAAATAAATTTTCCTGATTGCACATCCGTGTACCAGCTGGTATGGAAAATGTTTTTAATACAACACGATCAATGGCGTATTTTGCGTTTGCCTGTTGTAACGCCCGACTATGCGCCAGACGTATGGTAGGGGCAACAGACACTTTCTTTACAAAAAGACTGGCAGACATTATCTTGACCGTGTATAGGTCATCTCCAGGAGCCATTAGCACAAAGTCATCTTTTGTGCGGATGAATTTCAGAGAAAGGTCAACGCCATTTAGCATAAGTTTTTCTTGGAAAAACAAATCAGCATGTATAGGGGCTATTAGCTCTACGATACGACTTTCACCTGTGTATCCTCCCCTCTCCACCAGTCCAAGATTGTTGCCGGCAATGGATCTTTCGTCCATCCTTCCGCCGGTGTCTTTACAGAACAAGCCTGTGCTAAACTGTGTGTCTAGAGTGTCCTTTCCGTAGTTTAGCAGACATTCAATCATTCCACGATATGGATATGTATTTGAAGACTGTGTGATCAGTCTATCGCCTAATGTTATGTCTACTTGGGAGAAGAGCGTACATCCAGGATAATTTACAAATCCTACGTCGGTTGCAGGGGCTAACGGGGTTCCATCCGGGTTCCTTATCCTCACACGTATATACAGGTATGAGTCATTCAAGTCTAAATAGTCTTCGCCAGAAGCAGATATGAAAAACTCAATCGGTCCCGTATCTGTCAGAGCTGACACAGGAGGTATTTCTGTATAACATGATTTTTCAATAGATGTCTGCGTGTACGGCACCGTGAATAGATCCAGCTCTGTCTTCACACACTCTTCAGACTGATTATGGATGAAGGACATGATTTTAATTTCCCTTGAATAAAAAAGTAATAAAATATTGCGTATTCCAGTCTAGAAAATGTCTTTTGGGGAACTCCGAGAGCGTCTGACGGGGGTTCTGCGTCTTCTGCTTGCTGTCTTCCTTTTGACTACTCTAACATTTTTACCAGCGCTTTTACGTCTTTTGGACACAGGTCGGCGCCTCCCCCCTCCTAAGGGCGGGTTTTTTTGAGGTCTGCGTGTATATACCACAAGTCCATTTCCCTGTTGTTTTCCAGCTACAGCATTCCTTACATTTGTTACAACATCCCCAATAAACCCAGAGGCAGCTGTCTTCAGATGTGGTTTAGCCAAATTAAACCCTTTTTTAAAAAGTGGAACGGCCATACGAAATAAATTCCGAAATATACCGCCTAGTCCGTTGCCGTATTGGGTACTCGAACCAATAAAACCAGGTAATTCTCCTCCGGCCTGGCTCATGTAATAATTCGTATAGCGACCGTCATCGGCGTTGTAAGCTTTACGCATCATTTTAATGCCGTTTTACCGGTCTAAAGTGCAGTTTGACTATAACTTTGCCGTATGAGAACGGAATAAGTTCACTCTGGTCGTCACGCAGTTCAATTTGTATGTCACTTATGGTGGAGCGCGAAAGAGCTGTGTAGTGGGGGACGTCGTAACTCAGAGTGGGCATACGCCGGTCATCGTCAGAAATATTTATGCATCTGAGAAGGGGTACGTCGCTATCTCCCACTAGCTGATAATCTATAATGTCGCTATAAATAAATATGTTATAACGACCTGCGTGTATATCCGCTGGGTGTGGGGCTATACTAAGCTTTTTCTTTAAATGCTCGGCCTGTATTAGAAAGTACTTGGCAGGCTTAAAACCCAGTATTTCTGCTAATCGGCCTTTAAACAACACGTGATATCCGGCCCCTCCAGAGAAGAATACTTTATTTGTAATGGCGTTATAACTTAGGGTGACGTCTATGTTTAGGTTAGCCATACATTTAGCGTTATACTCTTTAATAACGTCCTGCACGGTATCATACCAACCCACCGATAGTTTAACATGGTGCAGTGCCCCTGTTGCTAGGTCAAAAACTTCCACCTCGGAGTCCTCTTCTGAAAAACTGTTCCAAACTCTGGGGTATTGAATTTCAATAAGGCCGACTTCATAGGGCTGCTGCAAAATGATTGGTTTAGCAAGCTTTGTTCTGAATTGGGATATCTTATTGCTGGGGTATACTGATGATGAGGAATTACTGGGTAGCGTGATAAAAAATCCATTCTTATTCATTTTCACCGATGTCTTTCGCAGTCAGAGTCTAAATGGTTAGTCTATACATCATACGTCCTATTTATTTGATGTCCATAATGTCTTTTTCAGCAATCCATGAATTGAATTTCTCCGGCCAACCCACCCATTTTACATACGCCATGCGTTTACGCCCCACCCCCTTTCTTGCCACAACTTCCTCTATCTTAAATTTTTATTCTCATCAATAATCACCGGTTGTAACTCTGCCTCGTAAAAGGTGCCTGTCAGCACATCACCACTAATATCTTTTAGTTTATAGACTGGAGGGGTGCGACTTATAAGTCTATCTATTGTAAAAAACTCATCTGTATATGTTTGTTGATATCCTTTTCTAAATAATCCTCGATGTTTTGAGATCCGTACCGTATTTCCCACTTGAAATTTAAAGGGTACCGGCGCAGGTGATTTCAGTTTGTACAGATTGATAAATACAGTTTTCTCATTGTCTTTATTCACCGCAGCCGGTGCCATTTTTATTGATCGATGATATGATGAGTTGTAAGCAGTAATAAGGTCGGGAATTACATCAATATACCTTCGTGAGTTAACGGATGTTAAAAATCTCCACATACGTGTTTTAAACGTCCGATTGAATCTCTCGATCACACTAGCTTTTGTCTCATTGGATGTCGAGAAATGGCGAATTTTATAGTGCTCCAGCAAATTATGAAAAGCAGTATTATAAAACTCCTTTCCCTCGTCTGTTTGAACTTTCTGAGGTATCCGACCATCATCTAGTATTTCTTTAAACGCAGATGTGACAACCGCTCCAGTTTTGTTTTTAAGACATTTCACCCATGCGAATTTAGAAAACACGTCAATACAGGTCATCAGATAACGTACATTATCATTTTCCGCTGAATATTCCTTCATATCTACAAGGTCAATCTGGTATTGTTTGTCGATGCCGTTAACAATTACTCTACTTCTTGGAAAATTTCGAAATACAGGCTTGTGCAGGGTATATGTATCCTGACGCTGTAAGAACTTTTGAACCGCCGGCATTGTTGGAGTCACGCCGGTACAATCTCTGACCGCTTCACGAAGCTTATCCACCCCTCCTAACCCTCCAGGGTGTGAAGGATCGTAGTATATCTTTTCCATAACGTCATCCATGATTCGTTTTAGAGACAACTGACAACATTAGCTTTGTGTCATACATTTTTATTTTCAATACAACAGGTTATGACGTCATGGAAACACATTCTATTACAGACAACGTTTTTGATAGCTCATTCAGATCCGTTTTACTGATTATGAATGCATGTATCTCTCGCAAATCATGCAGCATATTATCACATTGTTTTTCTCTTACATACAGACTTACTGTATCCACAATAATGGTATATAGAGCCAAAAGGTGATGCACTTTTATCTGTTCAAAGTCATGTGTAAGGTTAGCTATGACCGGACAAAATGTTTCCACAACACACTGTCTTGTCGTCAACAATGAGAGCATCATTTGAACCACCTCAGGCCATGGACTTGTACAAATTTGCCCTCTCACAATTTCCATCATTTTTTCAAGCCTACCCACAGCAGCTGGGTCAGCCTCACTGTTACATTGGTACATAGTACCATCATTCACCTTGTTAGCTATGGCCTGGTCCAAAAGATTTGACAATTTCATTATTACATATCGTTCCTTGATATTGTTATACATCAAACACAAACAATTACCCATAATTACAGTATTATGTTTTTCACACGTATAAACTTTTCTCCAGGAATCTCAGTATGCTTTTCTCTTGTATAAATCCCTCCAGCAATCTCCAATTTTACGTATCTGAGCTACTTTGACGACGTCATCACCAACTGCGGCATCGTACACTTCACGGATTTTGACTGTAACATCTTCAGCTGATTTTAACTCATACAATACCGTTTCAGCAACTGTCCGGATCTTGATGTCGTCAGCGCTGATACTCTTCAAGGTCAGAAAGTGACTCACAAGAGCCACAAAATTACTGTTCAATAGTCTTTTCATCAGCAGGTCAAAGTGCTTTCCGTAGAACCAATCAGGGATACTGGTCAAGCACTCATGCTGTTTCTGACTTGGGTGGTTGATCTGGCAACCGTAACACACCTCCTCCCAGTATTGCTGCAACACTATCTCCAACAGGTACAGAGATGCCGTCTTAACGCCGTCTATGAGCAGAGTTGAAACCACTCCTTCGGTATGTACATACCCACAATCACACTCGATATCGGACCACACGATGCCTCCCCCCAGCTGTGTGCCGTCAGAGGCTATGGGCGATAGGCCTGGACATATGCCCCTGGAAGGTGGAGGGGACGCTGGAGCCAAAAGAGATGGGGATAGAGGAGGTGATGGGGGTGATGGGGGTGGCAGAAGATGGTCAGGTGTTGTAGATGATGATGATGATGATGGTGAAGATCCGGTGACCGTCAGAGGGGTGAAATAATTCTGCAGGCCAGGAGGTGTACTAGGGATAGGATAGTACCACTCCACTCCTTCTGGAAGAATAAACAATCGTCGCTCATTACACACATATTAAAGAAAAAAACTATTTTTGACAATTATTCGCATATAATCAAACCCACCGTCATCCTAGTCTCTGTGGGTGACGATTTTAGGCCTATAGAGTGGGCGGGGTAGGGGGTGGGACTGATGTCCACAGTCGTCAAATATAAGTCTTTTCTTAATCTTCTCATATGACGTCCTTATGCTATCTCGTCTGATGACATAGTCAATGGCATCAAAGTGTTTCTTCAAAAGTTCCCAATCACACCACTGGATGCAGAAGACGTTTTTAAACCATTCTTCACATTCATGGCTAGAGACAGGATATGGTTTTAAGTTCCACTCCGTACGTCCTCTGACAGCAACAAATTTCTCTTTTTCCTCACAAACTCTGAGAAAAATAAATTCCTCAGGAGATCGATTGAATCTATCTGCTTCCACACGAAAGATTTTCCCTTCTTTGTAGCTATCCCACTGTGATACATAAACAGCCTCAGGAAAACCTGGACTATTGAGATCCTGACAAGCTACAGATCTAAAAAGACGCCAATCTTTTAAACTTAACTTGTACTCTGTCTTAGCCTCAGACTTCAACTCTGGGTCTGCATTAGCACACACTGCTACAGTAACACATCCGTTGCTATAGCCAATAGTGTATAAGTATCCATTCGCTCCTCTAACATCAAAATTAGCCGTACCACATTCAGCTAGGCTTTTAGTTAAAGGCTCAGACCGAGTTCTCTTCTTCTTCAGCGGAGCATAACACAATCAGGCCCCCGCATTTCAAATGTACAGGAAGGCCCACGATTTTCAAATGTATTGGAAGGACAATCAATACCTTCTCCAATGGTTAAGCTCTCGCAGGCATCAAATCCAAGAGTATCCATGTCTAGGCAGCTCAAATCTGGCGTTCAACGTACCTTACGCAGGGTGGCGACTGAAGGAATGAGGTGGTGTGTCTGGACTAGCCGTCTGTACTTAAAGGCTAAGCCCCTGCCCTTAATGACGTGTCAGGGGAGTATCTTACACCCATTGGATCCCCAAGGCCCATCCTACACCCAACGTCATCACTCGTCACGAAATTGTGTGTATCCACCCCTTTTTAGGGCGAATATGCAAATTTCGGCCCCCTCCTAAAGGTATACTTGTAATGGGCAATTTTGACCCCCACCTCTTTAGGGGGATTTGGCCCCCACCTAAAGGTGTACTTGTAATGGGCAATTTTGACCCCCTCCTCTTTAGGGGGGAATATGCTAATTTTTGGCCCCCACCTAAAAGTGTATGTTAATACTACTCCTGAAGATGATCTGTTTCCATCTTGCCTTGAAGACACAGTTCTCGTGGTCCAGGTTTCTGTTTTTGGGCCAATGGCAAATGAGGTTTGCCGGTCGAGACCTGACGAGGTTGTGGTTGCTTGGCAACAAACTTTTTGATTTTTAGGGAGCGCGCTCTAACGGGGACCAGTATAACAACAATTGAAATGTTACATATTGTTGGAGCTAAATCCTGCTCCATCTCAGGGTTCATTCAATTAGTAGTCAAAATCTCAGATGTGGATGTGTGAATCCTTTTTATTACATAGGATATCCTAGAGACAAATACAGAGTCAACCTAACACGGCTCTCCCCCAAATTTGTCTGACTCTCTGCTCCTGGACCCCCTGGTCTTATCCACAAAGGGTGGGGTCTCTTGGCCACAGTGATGTGTGTGTGTGTGTGTGTGTGTGTGTGTGTGTGTGTGTGTGTGTGTCTGTGTCTGTGTCTGTGTGTGTGTGTGCCTATTCGTTATCTTTCAATTGGAATGTGACTGAGGGTTTATGACCCTCATTCCAGGAAAAGATCATTGGGGGTAAAAGAGACTGAAACCAGACTCAGGAAGCATCCCTAACAATCAATTCTGCTTCTGACACATTTGTAGAGCTGGATTATAACAAAATGTAACAGAACATCTTATATTATAAAATAGAAGTATTGCAAAACATCTTAATGTAACAAACAACAAACTATACACTTATAACAACAAACTCAATGCATGACCAACATGTCTTCATTTATGCTGAAACAATGCTTTTACCTTTTGACTTGAATGTATAATGCAAATAACATACAATGTTTAAGCACATATAACATTTTAAATTCCAACACAATCTAAAACTGTATATCCTATTGTCTCTGGAACAATAGTTGGCAGTTGGAGGAGTAATGGCTCTTTACAGTGAATATGCAAAAGAAGATGTTCATAAATTCAGCCCAGGTAAATGCTCAGCCCATATTCACACAGACCTAAACCTACTCACTTAATGCTGGTTAGAATATTCTAATAATCATCAATGCCAGAGAAAAATGACAAAGTGTGATAACAATTTTTAATAAAGTATTGGCATATTTCCTTGCAAAGGTTTTTTTTCAATAACATTAACAAGTAATAATTAATCACGGTTGCTGTATTTGTCACAATGTGGGGGTTTGATATCTGCAGGTAGTGTGGCCGAGTGGTCTAAGTTGCTGGATCAAGGCTCCAGTCTCTCTGGAGGCGTGGGTTCAAATCCCACCACTGCCATTTGCAAATGTACAAAGCTAGAAGGCAACCCATGTGATGACTGTCATTTGTTATGACATCACTTGGTGAAGAAACTAAAATCATAAGCAGCTCCCTGGCTGAGATTGTTCCTCTTAAATCCTCCTTTCCTGTACCATGAAGTAGACTTTACCAGGGAGGCTGAGCAGTGTGGTGGGCAAACACCCTCTGGTCCCCCTTTCTGAAGAAGGGAACCACCACCCTGTTCTGCCACCACTTAGGCACTGCCACATACTGTAAGTCATATGGCAAGTTAAAAGCTTGTCTAAAAAGATGTGTCTTGAGGTGTTTTTTTAAAAGTTTCTACAGAATCCAACGCTCTCAAAGCTAAAGGAGAGAGGTCCAGAGCCTTGGAGCCACCACAGAAAAGGCTCAATCACCTCTGGTTTTAAAACGTGTTCTGGGGACAGTTAGAAGGTCTGAAGACCTCAGAGAGCGACCAGGAGTGTGTGGGTGTAATAGATCCTGGTTGTAAGCGGGAGCTTGACCATGCAAGGTTCTATAAGTAGTGATTACATTTTTTAAATGCACAAAACTTACTGGAAGCCCATAAAGAGCCTTAAGCACCGGAGTGATGTGTGATCTCCTGCTGGTCTCATTCTAAAGTCTTGCTGCTGCATTCTGTACAACTTGCAATTTGTCCATAGATGATTTGTTTAAACAAGTGTACAGTACATTACAATAATCCAAACATGAAAAAATAAAAGCAGAGACCAACCCTGGCAGCAGGAACTCAGGGTCCACCTGCCCTGCAGCTCAGTGCCAGATCAGACTCGGACTCACTCCTCTTATTTTTAACAGCCCGACCTTAAAGAGTTCTTCAGGTTCTGCCGAATGACAAACTACGTTTCTGGGCAAAAGACAAAAGAAAAATTACTAAAATATTATACTCAAGTAAAAGTACCAATTCTTTGATGAAATATTATTTAAGTACAAGTAAAAATACCTACACGAAAAATTACTCAAGTAATAAGCTGTTCATTTAAATGTACTTTAAGTAAAACTTACTAAGTTGCATTAAAAAAAACTAAAACGGGGCGGGGGGGATCTCTACCATGTAATGAAAATAGGACAAGGGGTCATAAATTTCAACTATTTTGTTTTTAACTAAAGAAAAATCTATACAAATGCATACACATTGAATAATGCTGGATACATTATTATCATTAACAACAGACTCTTAGAAAGGTTTAATGTGCAACTTTAGTTCAGACCGTCCCATAAAAGGTCTTCAAACTGTTGTTTGAAAGTGAAAGTACCAAACACTGTTAGTTCTGAGGGTCATCCTTCTTTTCTTCACAAAAATAAGCAGTTATATTGCTAATCACCCAGACTAGAAGCTAGCTTCTACAGCTAATGTTCTCAGCCCAGACTAGCAGCTAGCTTCTACACACCTAAGTAGCCCGTATGAGCAGATGTATGTGAATAAATTTAGCCAGTCTCCTACATACGTTGTCCTAGGGAAAGGGGGGGGGGGGATGGACAACGGACGGCCACTTGGAGAGATACCTGCTGCTGTACAAGTTGCTAATACTTTGATAAAATATTATATAAGTACAAGTAAAAACACCTATATGATAAATTGGTAATGTAATAAGCACTTCATTTAAAATGTACTTTAAGAAAAGTTACTTAGCTACATTAAAAAGCTGTAAAACGGGGCAGCTAGCTTCTACAAACCTAATGTCCACAGCCCAGACTAGCAGCTAACTTCTACACACCTACTGTTCACAGCGCAGACTAGCAACTAGTTTCTACAGCTAATGTTCACAGCCCAACTCTTTCTTTTACACTCACTACTTGTTTTCTGAAGTTTGCTCATTCGGAGTTGAAAGCACTTAATTGAAGTCACTTCGGATAAAAGCGTCAACTACATGACACATAATGTAATACATGCTGTTCAGAAGATAAAGTTACTGCAGGTCAGCCTTCAATGTGGAGAGAAGATCAGAAAACAACAAGCTATCAGGGCAGGAGGAGGAGGAAACAGCTTGGCTCTGAAACATGATCACAACGAGGCAGTGTGGATGAGCTGGTGTCTTTTAAGGCTATCACTCCGAGAAAACGTTTTCCCACATTGTTCACACCAGTACGGCTTCTCTCCAGTGTGAATGCGCTGGTGAGATTTAAGGCTACTACTCACTGAAAACATTTTTCCACATAGATCACAGCAATACGGCTTCTCTCCGGTGTGTCTGCGCTGGTGAGATTTCAAGCCACCATTATTAGTAAAGGTTTTCCCACATTGTTCACAACGGTATGGTTTCTCACCGGTGTGAACACGTTGGTGGATTACTAGGCCATCACTCCAAGAAAATGTTTTCCCACATAGTTCACAACGGTACGTTTTCTTTCCGGTGTGAACACGTTGGTGCATTACTAGGCTACCCCTCCTAGAAAAGGTTTTACCACATAGATCACAGCTGTACGGCTTCTCTCCAGTGTGACTGTGTTGATGTAACATTAGGGTACTCTTCAGTGTGAAAGCTGCCCCACATAGATCACAGCTGTGTAGATTCTCTCCAGTGTGAACTCTCTGATGAATCTTTAAAGTTCCAGATCTTGTGAAGGATTTGTCACAGTGCTGACAGTGGTGACATTTTGTTCCCTTTACTCTTCTCTGTTTCTATAGCAACAAACAAACACAGAGAGAGAGAGAGAGAGAGAGAGAGAGAGAGAGAGAGAGAGTTAACTAACAACCTTCTTAAACCCTGGACTTACTTTCACTCTTCATACAATAATTTATGACAAAATGAAGGAACATATGTGCTGGTTGCAGACATGTTATTATGGAAGCAAATTTAGTGATCATTACTTTTATAAGTTCAGAAATATTCTACATTTTTTCAGGAAAGTTTCCCAATTTAAATGATTGGCAATTTAAAAACTAAATCCTTTTAACACTCTCTTCAGTTTAACCTTGAGTTAGAAATGTTACTGGTGGGTGGGTGTGTGTGTGTGGAGGGGGGGGGGGGGGGGGCATGGTGGCTAGGTTTAGTAATAATGGGTACAGTTATAAACTAGTCAAACCAAGGTAAAAACAACGGCTCCACAACATCATCAGATCATTTAAAAAGAAATAACTATTTACATTACAATTACGTTAACTAGCTCCGTTATGAAGACAAAGAGCAGATGATACTGCTGTGGAGAGGGTTAACAACCAGACACTGATAAATGATGTTCAGGGAGCATTCACAGCAGCGTTGCCCTGTTATTTCTACAGTTTTATTAGGACACTTAATCTCATTGCAAGACCACCAGCAGCATGCTACTAACGATAATATAGGGTCCATTTTTAAAAAAACATAACATTTCTTTCCATTGTTTTGCAGACGATGTACAAATCTATTTGCCTGTAAAAATCAGTGATGAGGACACACTTCAGCCTTTGCTAAACTGCCTGAGGGATCTGAAAATATGGTTGGATCAAAGTTTTCTCTGTCTCAACGACAATAAGACCGACATTGTTTTGTTTGGTTGTGCTGAACATTTTAGTGCCTGTGTAGATGTTCTTTAGGTTTCCATATTCATCCTTTTACCAAGAATCTGGGTGTGTGATTTTAAATTTGAAAATCTGTTGTTAAACCCACTTTCTTCCAGCTGAGACTTTGGGCTAAGGTCAAGCCTTACCTGTTGCACAATCACTTAGAAAGAGTCATTATTACGTCTGGATTAGACTATGGTAATTCTTTGTGTGATTGAATCGACTTTTAACAGGGACCAAGAAGCGTGACCACATTACACCTCTTTTGGCCCCGCTCCACTGGCTTCCTGTGTGTTTTAGGATTCATTTTAAAATTGTATTGCTTATTTTCAAGCTCTGAGGTCTTACAATCAGATTCCCCTCGATCTGCCCAGTTCCCAGGTAAAAAAAATGAAATTGAGGCACCTGGTTAGTGTCCACTGCAAAAAAAAAAAAAAAACATATTTGAAAAGAAAATTTAATTCACATTTTTTCACCTGGGAGGGTCTCAATTTATCTGGCCGATGCACCTAACTAGAACGTATGGGAAACTGTGCTTCTGACCTCAGGAGTGTGTAGGTGAGGTGAAAACATAGCAAAAGATTTTGTATGAAAATGTAACCTCACTCATAGTGACCACAATTATCACGGTTTTTGGTAGTATCGCAGTATTTTCAAAAGTGCGTTCAATATGTTCAGAAAGCACTGTTTATTCATCCATCCATCTTCATCCGCTTATCCGGTATCGGGTCGCAGGGGAGCAGCTCCAGTAGGGGACCCCAAACTTCCCTTTCCCGAGCCACATCAACCAGCTCCGACTGGGGGATCCCGAGGCGTTCCCAGGCCAGGTTGGAGATATAATCTCTCCACCTAGTCCTGGGTCTTCCCCGAGGCCTCCTCCCAGCTGGACGTGCCTGGACCACCTCCCTAGGGAGGCGCCCAGGAGGCATCCTTACCAGATGCCCGAACCACCTCAACTGGCTCCTTTCAACGCGAAGGAGCAGCGGCTCTACTCCGAGCTCTTCTCGGATGACTGAGCTTCTCATCCTATCTCTAAGGGAGACGCCAGCCACCCTCCTGATAAAAACCCATTTCGGCCGCTTGTACCCTTGATCTCGTGCTTTCGGTCATGACCCAGCCTTCATGACCTTAGGTGAGGGTAGGAATAAAAATTGCTCGGTAGATCGAGAGCTTTGCCTTTTGGCTCAGCTCTCTTTTCGTCACAACGGTGCGTTAAACGGAATGTAATATCGCACCGGCTGCTCCGATTCTCCGACCAATCTCACGCTCCATAGTCCCCTCACTCGCGAACAAGACCCCAAGGTACTTAAACTCCTTCACTTGGGGTAAGGACTCGTTCCCTACCCGAAGAAAGCACTCCATCAGTTTCCTGCTGAAAACCATGGCCACATATTTAGAGGTGCTGATCCTCATCCCAGCCACTTCAAACTCGGCTGCGAACCGATCCAGTGAGTGCTGAAGGTCACAGACCGATGATGCCATCAGGACCACATCATCTGCAAAAAGCAGCAATGCTAAGCCCACCGAACTGCAACCCCTCCCCGCCCCGACTACGCCTCGATATCCTGGCCATGAATACAACAAACAGGATTGGTGACAAAGCGCAGCCCTGGCGGAGGCCAACCCTCACCTGGAACGAGTCCGACTTACTGCCGAGAACCCGGACACAGCTCTCGCTTTGGTCATACAGAGATTGGATGGCCCTGAGAAGGGACCCCCTCACCCCATATTCCCGCAGCACCTCCCACAATTTCTCTCGGGGGACCCAGTCATACGCCTTCTCCAGATCCACAAAACACATGTAGACTGGTTGGGCATACTCCCAGGCCCCCTCCAAGATCCTTGCGAGAGTGAAGATCTGATCCATTGTTCCACGACCAGGACGGAATCCGCATTGTTCCTCTTCAATCCGAGGTTCGACTATCGGCCGAACCCTCCTTTCCAGCACCTTGGAGTAGACTTTACCAGGGAGGCTGAGAAGTGTGATACCCCTATAATTGGCACACACCTTCTGGTCCCCCTTTTTGAAGAGGGGAACCACCACCCCGGTCTGCCACTCCTTAAGCACCGTCCCAGACTTCCACGCAATGTTGAAGAGGCGTGTCAAGACAGCCCCTCCACACCCAGAGCTTTCAGCATTTCTGGACGGATCTCATCAATCCCTGGGGCTTTGCCGCTGTGGAGTTGTTTGACTACCTCAGCGACTTCCACCAGGGAAATTGACGACAATCCCCCATCATCCTCCAGCTCATCCTCTACCACAGAGGACGTGTCAGCTGGATTTAGGAGTTCCTCAAAGTGCTCCTTTCACCGCTCTATTACCTCCCCAGTTGAGGTCAACAACGTCCCATCCTTCCTGTAAACAGCTTGGATGATTCCCTGCTTCCCCCTCCTGAGGTGGCAAACGGTTTTCCAGAAGCACCTTGGTGCCGACCGAAAGTCCTTCTCCGTGTCTTCTCCGAACTTCTCCCACACCCGCTGCTTTTCCTCTGTCACGGCAGAGAATGCAGCCCTTTGGGCCCGTCGGTCCCTTGCAACTGCCTCCGCTCCGGGATAACATATCCCGGAGGACTCCTTCTTCAGTCGGACGGCTTCCCTGACCAAGGTACTGTTTATTATATTGCAAAAATATAGGCTTGTAAGAACTATTGAAAACTGGCTGCTGAAACTCCGGCCCACTGGTTTATTTACAACTGCAACATGAAGTTAACTATGAAGTTGTATTTGACGTTACATGTGAAGTGGTTCTGAAATATAAAATGATAATGATGCACTATGAACATTATTTACCAAACTAAATGTTATAGCCACCAGCATATAACAAGAAACAATTTGAAGATAAGCCTCATCTATTACAACACACATATCCAAACCGGAGCAAACAGTGTAATACACCTTTAACAGTGAAGCACGTGGCTCCACAGGCTGGTCTGTTTACTGGTGATTACACGTTGCTAGGAAACAACCTGAACATCAACAACCTGAATATGGAGGCTGCACAAGTCATATTAAACAATCTGCAAATCTATCAGCTACGCAATAAGAAAAACAGCAACAGCAATATTATCAAGACAATCTGTGTGTGTGTGTGTGTGTGTGTGTGTGTGTGTGTGTCTCTCTCTCTTTGTGAAAGCGTCTGTGTGCATTCATTAATATTGAGATTAGATTCCTGGTCTCTTCAGTCTGGAGTACCCTCTTTCCTTCACTCACCTCCTCCTTCTTCTTCTTGCTCCCTCGCTCCTCTGAGTCTCCCAAGGCCTCCCTGACACCTTTCCTATTGCCCTCCTTCTTCTTCTTCTTCATCTTCTTCTTCTTCTCCTCCGTCTCCTTGTGTTTTTGCATGTACTTGGTGATCAGGTCCAGGTCCAGGTTGTCTTGTGGCTCCCATGTGTTCTCCTCACTGGAAAGGTGAGTGCAGACAGAAGAACATCTCACACATTGTTTTTTAGTAAATACATGTCAAAGGTGGATTACACTGTTAATATGTTTGCATGGGTTTGCTGTGATTTTGGTTTGGGTTTATTGCATGTGTTTGCTGTGTTTTCCGTTTAAGTTTGTTGTATTGCATGTTTGGTTTTGTGGTGGCTTTATTTCCTTGTTTTAGGTGGGTTTTCTTTATGGAGACTGGAGACCCTCCCCCCTGTTTGTTGTTGTCGCTCAGACTTAACAAGCTCAGAATTACACAAGTGGACACACCTGGGCTTGATGAGGGCAGGTGTGTCAGAACAAGGCGGTGAAAAGGGGAGAAGCTCAGCAGAAGCGGCGGAGAAGCCACGGGCGAGGGGAAGAGGAAGCGTGGAGAGAGGAACTGCCGGAAGATCAGGGAAGCAGGAGAGCAGAGCAGAATCGAAGCAAGAGAAGTGAAGCCAAAGAGACGTGGAGGATAGCGGTAGCTGAGACAAGTGGAGGGATGGGAGAAGCGTCTACGATAGACACTCCGAGAAGGACTGAAACGCGAGAAAGCAGATAAGTAAAGGAAAGTCTGCCGGCTATCCTCGGAGAGTGTGTGGCGTGAAGTACTGCTTGTGATCTGTGTTCTGAGAGCTCTATCCCTCTGTTCCCTCACAGTGCCAGCTACGGAGCAACGAAGACGCTACGCCGACCAGACGAAGGAGGACCCGGCTTCCGGGAGTGAAACGTGGCTGCCGTTTGCATCATTGCTGCCTTGGACTGAAACGAACATTGAAACATTTAAACGATAAGGACATGATTCTTAGTATAGTTAGTATAGTACATGAATTTTAACCCTTCCTTGCTGTCTCTTTTATACTTGTTGTTTGTTAGTCTTAACCTTTTTTAGAATAGAATAAAGAATTACATTTAGACCAAGCTGTGTTGTGGTGTCCTATTTGTCAGTGGGAAGATTTTAACTGCTGGTAGACCTCTATTAATTAAAAAAAAAAAGGTACACTCCCCTCCTCGCGGCGGGGTTGTGACATACATTCTCACTCTAGCTGCTAATTTGGATTATTCCTTTTATCTCTTGCCATCTTGTAAGGTTATTTGTGTGTCTGCACAAAATACCAAACCTTCAACTTTGAGGTTATGGTACAATACCAAAGGTTGTGCTGTAGAATATGTGTGTGTGTGTGTATGGACCAAAATCACGATTATTATTATTCTAGACTCATACTTACTCTGAGAACCCCTTCCATTTCAGCAGAAACTCTACTCTTCCCTTCACCACTCTGCGGTCCAAAACCTTCTCCACCACATACTCCTCTTCCTCCTGCTCTTCCTCTTTCACTGCTGCAGGCTGCTCCTCCTCTTCCTCCTTCACTGCTGCAGGCTGCTCCTCCTCTTCCTCCTTCTGCTGCTGCTGCAGGCTGCTCCTCCTCTTCCTCCTTCACTGCTGCAGGCTGCTTCTCCTCTTCCTCTTTCTTCACTGTTGCTACAGGCTGCTCCTCCTCCTCTTCCTCCTTCTTCACTGCTGCTACAGGCTGCTCCTCCTCCTTTTCCTCCTTCTTTCCTGCTCCGGTCGCCAGCTTGACGGCTGCTGAGGGTGCCTTTGGTAGACCCAAGGGGGGGGGGGGGGTAATGATACAAGGGTTAGAAGAACTAATGGGAGGTGTGAGTGAATCCTAGTTTTACTATATTCCAATGTTCTGTTTGAATGCAGCTGATGAGTTACCGATCCATAGGACTCCAGAGCTTCAAGTATCTCATGCATTTGTTACCAGTTTACAATCGAATAACCGGGGTTACGAATGATTTTTCTTGATTGGGGTTCACTACTTAACTCTCATAGGAGAAACCCTGGAAAGCAGAATCACGGAGTCAGTGAGTGAGAGAACAAACCACAGTCCTTGTCTCCAAATCTCTGTTTATTACAAATTCTCCCAAACACAAAAGCATAAAACAGTCCTCAACAACAACATTCCCCTCGTGGAAACATGTTTCACTTCAACTTAAGAACCTTAATACCATTTTCTTTACTCCCCATTTTTCAGTGGGCAAAATCTTCCAAACTCAAATTCCCAGAAATAGTCTTGTCCTTACCAAATTAAATATCACCCTTACTGTACCGTTTCAATAATAATATATCTCTCTTCTTTCTACCTCCAAAACTCCTCCATTATACTAATGTCATCATGGAGATCATAAACTCTCTTTGGTTGGAAATAAATATTCAAACGACTTCAGAGTCAAAACATGAACCATCATACACCTGGTGATAATAGTTCAACTTATAATACATTCCTTTACTAATACTCTTAGGAGGAACTCCCCTTTAAGAGTTAAACAACATTTTAACATTAACAATCCTGTAAAAAAACACAAAATAACTCATTACCAGGGAATGGAAGCACCAGCACCCAGAATCACACACACAACCCTATGTTAACTAGCATGTTAGTTAGCAGTAATTAGCCTGTGTCCATGTTAATGTTAACTAGCCTGTTAGTTAGCAGTAATTAGTCTATGTCTATGTTAATGTTAACTAGCCTGTTAGTTAGCAGTAATTAGCCTGTGCCTATGTTTATGTTACCTAGCATGTTAGTTAGCAGTAATTAGCCTGTGCCTATGTTAATGTTAACTAGCATGTTAGTTAGCAGTAATTAGCCTGTGTCTATGTTAATGTTAACTAGCATGTTAGTTAGCATTAATTAGCCTGTGCCTATGTTAATGTTAACTAGCATGTTAGTTAGCAGTAATTAGCCTGTGTCTATGTTAATATTAACTATCCTGTTAGTTAGCAGTTATTAGCCTGTATCTATGTTAACTTGCATGTTAGTCAGCAGTAATTAGCCTGTGCCTATGTTAATGTTAACTAGCCTGTTAGTTAGCAGTAATTAGCCTGTGTCTGTGTTAATTTTAACTAGCATGTTAGTTAGCAGTAATTAGCCTGTGCCTATGTTATCTCCTAACATATACCTACCTCTCCGTCTCTGCTGATTGGGAATGATTGAGATTTCTCTTGCACAGCTACCAGAAGACTTACAACTTTCAGACAGGTTGCTCACGTCAAATCTACGTCTTCAAGCTCAGTTGGAGTCTGCGCAGTAACGCTCAGCATCACCGGGAAAGAGCTTCTAATAGACTTCACTGGTCTCCGTCCAGAACAACGGGACCTGTTGGTCCATTTCTTTAACTGTCTATGATCCCACCCCGATACACACCTGTTAGCTAGCCGCGAGCTCTATTGTTTACGAAACCCGTTTCCGGTTACAAACGCGGCTCTTTAGCTCGCCTTTCCACATCATAAACTCCATAACTAACCCCCCACAGCTTCAGTCCACCATACACACGGCAGAAGGAAACCGTCTGTTGTCATTTTTACCGAGTACCAACCTGGAAAGCAGAATTACGGCGTCAGAGAGTGAGAAAACAAACCGCCATCCTCGTCTCCAAAGAGTGTCCGTCACCTGGGCACCGTGGTGTACCGATACCCGCACATTGGTTCCGCTTTCTTTGTTCCCCCGCTACGTTAATATTGCTCACCAATAAAATTTGAAATTCGTACTAAACGCTACGCTGGTTATTATGTTATCCCTTAAGGGTGTATCACACATTCAAGCTGAAATAAATGTGGCCAAATGCTAATCTATGCACGCTAAAAGTAGTGATTATTTACATGGAGTCTGGGGGAGATATGCTGCTCTATACACGCTAAAAGTGGTGATTATTTACATGGAGACTGGTGGAGATATGCTGCTCTATACACGCTAAAATAGTGATTATTTACATGGAGTCAAGTGGAGATATGCTGCTCTATTCACGCTAAAATTTGCACACATAACTCATTATCTCACACACACACCATACACTCCCCAATCCGCCCCGTATCCGTCTGTCTGCCTCGATTTCGTGTTTCTCGCTCCCTCTCAATGCCACCTCAAAAAATTCCTTCATGTGTCCACATGAACTGTGTTTGCATTACCTTGTGATGTTTGTATTGTACCATGTTGCTGTCTGCATAAATCCTTTTCAGGGGGTGTGTGTGGCGGTGCTTGGATTAGCAGCGGCCCAGAGGCATGCTCCAAACGGTATTTCGTTGCCTTGTACCTGTACTTGTGTAATGACAATAAAATTATCTAAAAGTAGTGATTATTTACATGGAGTCTGGTGGGTTTGGGGATGTGATTTCGGGGCTGTTTCATGTTAAACTAAAAGGATCTTACTCTTTAACTTAAGGTCTATCTCTGTAGGGATCCATCCCATAATGTTGTCACACACTTAGAATAATAATCTGAGTCTGTCAGAGACAACAACACAACCTTTAGTGGACGGAAACTTTACCTTTTAATTAGGAGTTGAAACACACACACGAGGAAGAATACATCCATCAAATAATCAGCATGTGGCCTTGTTTTATTGAACTCATTTTGCATTAAGTTGTTCCACATTCCCCGACATTTAAAACAAGTCGATCATTGATGTTATTCTACAAGTCAGATGAATAAATCAGCCAACCCAACTCCCTACGGACTGAGCTACTGCCACCCCTTGAAGTTATCACTTTGACTTTTTTTGGGAGGAGGGGTGTATCAATCTCAGTAAAGAGAAACAACTGATTAATGAAATCATGATATGATCAAATGAACAAATGATGAAACGTATGGATTTTTTAAAAAGCATTTAGAAACAAACTATATGATGATTGTTTATAGAAACATTTGTTTTCCACATTTTAAATATATTACAATATGATTTAAAATATAAATGACATAATAGTGACCAATACCAGTTGATTATTTATTAGATGTGACATATCATGAAGTGTTTTAGTCAAACAGTTCAAATGTTGATAACCAGAGATGAAGTCAGATGAATGTTTTTGTGTTTGAGTCTCAGATCTGCTTCACAGTGCAGAGTGTGTGTGATGGTGAACAGACTGAACTTTGATTTCAGCAGCTGATCTTCAGTCAGTGTTTCTGTCCACAGGAGAGACTCTCAGTCCTGCAGAGGACACAGAGACACTGAGGAACCAGACCAGACCCCAAACCCAGGATAGAGAGGCTGAGTGAATGTGGTGTTGAAGGTGTGGAGGTGGATCAGTGAGTCAGAGGAGACTGTGTAGAAGGACAGAGAACCAGCAGGGACGTCCACATACACTGTTACTCTGTTAGAGACAGAACAGGAAGTGAGGACTGTTTTTCTGTTATTGTGCCAGACAGAGTAACCATCTTCATCAGAGCAGACCAGACTCCAGGAATGATCATTAGATCCAAACAAACAGTCTTCACTGTCTCCTTTCCTTCTGATTCCTCTGTAACTCACTGATATATCAACCTCTCCTCTCCTCTCGACCTCCCAGTAACAGCGACCAGTCAGACCATCTCTACACAGCAGCTGAGGCCAGATGTCAAATCTGTCTGGATGATCAGGATATGACTGATCCTCCTCCACATTTGTCACCTTCCTGTTGTTGTCAGACAGTTTGAGGTCTCTGTGTACTGAGTTTCATCAGATGATGGAGTTCTACTATCTGTCCACTAGATGGAGCTAACTGACCATCTAATGAGCTGAAGATCAGCAACTTGTACAGCAGCAGGTATCTCTCCAAGGGGCCTCCGTGTCACATATTACTTTGATACTTTAAGTAGCCTACATTTAGCTGTTAATATTTACTACCTCAGTACTTTTTTTTTTAACACTGCTTGTTTTTGTCTGACATTTACCTTTACATAAACCGCTCCCTCCCTCTTGGGTGAGGAGAATATCTCCAAATTAAAACAATAAAAGCATCTTTCTCCTGAATGCAGGGGCCTGTTGCACGAAACCAGGATAAGGGATTAAGCCGGGATATTCAAGTTATCCTGGATGAATTTAGCTTGGACTCGGTTGCACGAAACCAGATTGAATTAAACCCAGCCAAGTAACCATGGAGATTTATTTTTTGCGGCTAGCCTGGTCCAGAGCAGGCTAACAGCCAGGCTAAAATTAATCCTGGAGTCTCATGTGTCAAATCAGCTGCGGCTCTGATCCTAAATAAACATGTTTAACAGTTATTCCGTTGTCTTCTGCATGTGTTCTGCTTTATTTTTATTAACATGCATTAGCCTACTTTTCACTATTGTTGTGAGTTTGATTTAAACCCTACTACAGCTGTTTAGATGTTAGAAATGGGTGCACTGGCACCCTGATGCAAAGTGGGACTTTTCCCGGTGGGGTACTATTTCGAAGCTGCCTGGCGTGCGGCCGCTGCCCGGTGGCTGCTGCCTGCCGGCGGACCTGCGCATCACGTCAGTGTCCACTCTCTCTGTAAAAGTAGAGATGAGCAGATCAGCGTCCGTGGTCTCAGCTTCAGGTTTACACAGGACGCGCTCCGAAGATTAAGTTAATGTAGCAATATTCCCAGATGATAATAATGTAGTGATATTCCCAGATGATAATAATGTAGTGATATTCCCAGATGATAATAATGGCAGACTGGTCAGAGACCAATACATTCATGATTCATTTTCTTGTTGCTTGTCCTTCTCTAATAAAGGACAGTTTGTGTTACTCCTTAATATGTAGGCCTAATGTTTTTTTATTATAGCTTGTAAATGTCTCTGATATTGTCTTACACATTATATTTTTTAATGTTGAGACATTGTGGTTTTATTGTCATTTTGTGGGTTGGTCCGCTTTTATTTTGAAAGCGCTGTTTTCTTCTTCTTGTATTTTGTTTGACGCTACACTTCCTGTTACACACTCTTTTCCATGTGGTGCTCACGCATCGTCGGAGCGAAGGTAAAACCTGTTAACATGTTTGTAGTTTACATATTTGTCAATTTGAGTCTTTTAAGAGAAGGTTTACCTTGCGATTTACCTTATTAATCTTTTAATGTTTGCACATGGTATTTCTAAGAGCTCCAACTGTGAGGACGTCAGGCTAGAAAGCATACTAGCTAATGGACAGACACTTGATTAGCGCCCTTGGAGAGCGGAATAAGGTATGATTTAATATGTGAATGTGATTAATATGGGAAGATGACTTAATATATGTATTGTTTGTGAATCTACATTGAAACTTTTTGTACTTCTGTTCTCTGTAGTTTTCACGGTGTTTATATGGTGCCTGGTGCTCCTTAAGAGGAAGAATAAATTGACACCCGTTTGAAACTCTCTGCGTCCGAGTCCATGAATCCGAGGGGCCGCTACAGTGAAAACTTACCGGTACACCAGCCCTGCCATCCCTGGTGAGAAGCTGACGCCATCACGTCCGTGGTCCAACTACCAACGGATACTAGCCAGTCTACGTCGCTTACATCCAACTACTGCACCCAGGCAAGACTTAAAATGGACAGCGTGCTTAAGGTACAACTACAGTCGTAAAAAGAGACACTGGATGCCAAGCAGCTAAGCTGGAAGAGTACAACTTCTACACACGCAAGTTTACAGCACAACTAAAGGGACTTAAATAATAACATGGTGTTGTAAAGTCAAATTAACTTGCAAGCTAATTCCCAGTTCCTAACACTTCTAAAATGGTGACTATATTAAGAAACTGGCCCATGTGCTTGTGTCATGTCTAGGTATGAAAAGGTTTAAGGGTGAAATTTGTTGTTACTGTTTTATGCTAAAAATCTTTTGAATGTCCATAATCTGTTAATGCTTGACATGAACGTTACTCTGTGGTAAAAGATAACTACAGCTTACAAGTGTAAATTCAAGCATAAGACAATCAAAGGCTAAACACGACTTAAAGCAGTAGCGCAAACCAACAAGATGTCACATAAAGACACACCATGCAGGTCCAGCTCACGTGAAAGAAAGTTAACAGAGAAAGGCCAAGAGATGCATGACCAAGACATCCGAAAACGTGAGAAAGCATTTAACAAGGCCTATGACTCTTGGAAGCTGATAGCAAGGGAGACTAGGACAAAATTAAAAACCCTCTGTTCATTAGAAGACCTTAATGAATTACAGCAAGACATTGAAGCAAAGCATAATGACGTAGGCCAGCAGTATGAACCTATCCTACGTAACAGTAACACCACACCAAAGATTGTAAAGAAAATGGATGCCTGTGTTACGCTAACAAAAGACATTTGTGAACTCATAAGTAACCGTCTAGAGACTATTAACCGAGATTTTAATGACCAACTTGAGAAGGAAATAGTAAGAGAAATATTAAACAAAGATGGATATGGGTCTGTCTTTGGTCATACCAAAACTGAAACGGTGAGCTCTGCCAGTACCCACAGCAGTAAAGCAGATGCACAAGCAGAGCTTGCAGCTAAGCTGGAACAATCAAAAGCCATGAAAGAAATCCAAGCGCAGCAAGCACATCTTCACAAGTTAGAAGGTGAATGGAAACTTAAAGAGGCAAACATGTTGGCAGCTATGAAACAAAAAGAGGTGGAAATGCAACAACAGTTGGAACAAGAGAGAGCCAAATTGCAGCAGTTACAAGCAGTAAAAGATGTCGCCATAGCAGCAGCTCGTGTGAGAGCATATGACGATTTTGAAAGTCTTGAGAACCATGATGAGATTAATGACAACATTAACTCTGCTCTGTACAGAATGGAAACTGAACCTCGATTAAATCCTGATGCTGCATCATTCCAACCTCACCAAGCTGTTCCTGAAGTGACAATGACTCAAGAGTCCGTCAGTCTAGCCCAAGCAATCGCCAGCTCATTAAGCATGAACCGCTTGCCAGTCCCTGAACCAACCACGTTTAGTGGTAACCCTTTACAGTTTACAGATTGGAAGATGTCATTCATAGCTCTTATTGACAGAAAACCCCTCCCACCAAGTGAGAAGATGTTTTATCTCAAAATGTATCTCGCAGGGGAGGCGCGCAAAGCTGTAGAAGGTTTCTTTTATCGAGATTCAGAGAGCGCATACAATGGAGCATGGAAAGTCTTACAAGACAGATATGGGAACCCGTTCATCATACAAAAGGCTTTCAGAGATAAACTCATGAGATGGCCAAAGATCAACACAAACGATCCACTAGCATTACAAGAGTTTGCTGACTTCCTCCAAGGCTGCACTGAGGCGATTCCACACGTCAAAGGTCTAGCTATTCTTAACGATTGTGAGGAAAATCACAAGTTGCTCAAAAAACTACCAGAATGGATTGTACGCAAGTGGAGTCGAATTGTTGTAGAGGAACTTGACACATCCGAAAGCTATCCAGATTTTGCATGCTTCACAAAGTTCCTGAGTAAAGAAGCACGGATAGCCTGTAATCCTATTGCTTCTCCGTTGTTGATACATTTTAAGACCACAGATGAAAGATCACCAAAGAGAGCCAAAGCTCTCAACACAAACACACAGACAAAGAGTTTTGCTCAAGAGAAACAAGAAACAAGTGGCAGTAAATCAAAATCACCTTGCTCTGTCTGTAAAAGTGAAGATCACATCATCACCAAATGTCCCACCTTTGCAGAGAAGAGTGGTGAAGACAAAAAGGCATTCATCTATGAAAATCGGCTCTGCTTTGGATGCTTGAGGAAGGGTCACATGACTAAAGATTGTAGAAGGCGACACACATGCAACATATGCAGTTATCGTCACCCAACCTGCTTGCATGAAGACAGAAAACAAAGACCTGCGGAAGTAACAACGAATAGCTCAACTTCCACAGAAAACCATGCAAGCTTGGAAACGCACAAGGTTGTATCCCATGCATCAACACAACGCGCTTCTGCGACCTCAAGTATTGTCCCAGTCCTTGTGTCTTCAATACAAGAGCCACACAGAGAAGTACTTACATACGCGATATTGGACACACAGAGTGACTCAACGTTTGTTTTAGAAGACATACTTGAAAAACTGAATGTTGATGCCCAATCAGTAAAACTGAAACTGAGTACTATGACGGCTATTGACACAATCATATCTAGCAAGAGTGTCCATGGTCTACAAGTTCGAGGACTGCATTCTAAGAACCACATCCAAATACATCAGGCCTACAGTCGTGACTTTATCCCGGTGGACAAGTCCTACGTCCCAACAAAAGAAACAGCATTACTGTGGCCTCATCTCAGACATTTGGCAGATAAACTGCCACCCCTTCAAGACTGTGATGTAGGGCTCTTGATTGGATATGACTGTCCAGCAGCACTAGCTCCCCTTGAAGTTATCATTGGGGATAAAAATCAACCATTTGCACAGAGATCAGAACTAGGATGGAGCATCATAGGCTCATCAAACCCTCACCTAGACAGACAAGGAAGTCAAAGCTTTGTGCACCGGCTCACAGTAAAAGAACAGTCAATCCCATCAGTGACAGATGTTCTAAAAGCCCTAGAATCAGACTTCATCGAGAGAACTTATGAAGATAAATATGTGTCCCAGAATGATGTTCATTTCATACAGTTCCTCAGTAACAGCAGCTTGAAGGATCAGCCTTCAACCCGGCGTGGTTACCTTTCTGTCATTGCCTCACTTTATGACCCACTTGGATTCATCACTCCATTCAGTCTAACTGGAAAACACGTTCTTCAAGAGCTGTGTCACAGAGGCATCGGATGGGATGATCCACTCCCAGAAGACATGAGACCACGGTGGGAGGATTGGATAAATGGACTTCACAAGTTGAAAGAGGTTTCAATTCCGAGATGTTACCACCCATATGACTTTAATAACATTGTCAGAGTAGAGTTGCACCATTTTGCCGATGCCAGTTGCGTAGGATACGGTGCATGTTCTTACCTGAGGTACAAAAATGACAAGAATGAAGTGCATTGCAGTCTCGTGTTTGCGAAAGCAAGGGTTGCACCCTCGAAGGTCACAAGTATCCCGAGGCTAGAACAGCTGTGGTTGCTACAAAAGTCAGTGTCATGTTAAAAGGTGAACTTGACATAAAAATTGATGAAGAGGTTTTCTGGACAGATTCACAAGTTGTGCTTGGGTACATTAATAATGATGCTTGTAGGTTCCACATATTTGTTGCAAACCGTGTTCAGCTGATAAGGGATAACAGTGACCCCAGTCAGTGGCACTATGTGGACACGGCAGAAAACCCTGCAGATCATGCTTCACGCGGTCTTTGTGCTTCAGGCATTCATTCCACAAACTGGCTGAGAGGACCAAAGTTTCTCTGGGAGCATGAATTATCTCTAACACCCAGCGCTCCATCAGAATTACTCGTTGGTGATCCAGAAGTCAAGACAATTCAAGCGCTTGCAACAGAAGTCAAAGACTATAATGACATTCTCAAACGTCTAAGTCAGTTTTCCTCCTGGACAACAATTCTTAAAGTAGTTGCAAGAATCAAGAGGCTGGGGCCTAAAAAGAAACAACACAGTGAGTATGTGACTGTTGAAGAGCGTGAGAAGGCTACAGATGAAGTGATTAAGATCGTACAGCAGCAAGCCTTCCCTCAAGAGATAAAGATGCTTCAGAGTAAGAAAGACCTTCCAAAATCAAGCTCGCTTTTCCGGCTCGACCCTATCTGGTCTGAAGGACTCCTCCGTGTTGGTGGGAGATTGAAACAGTCATCGCTCGGCCACAAAGTCAAGCACCCAGTCATCTTACCAAATAACAGTCACATTACTAAGCTGATCGTGTCCCATTTCCACGCTAAGACATGCCATCAGGGTAGAAGCCAGACTTTAATGGAGCTTCGTGTCAATGGATTCTGGGTAATTGGTGGGAGCAAGTTGGTTGCTAAGATCATACACACTTGTGTGTTTTGTAGGAAACTGCGACGACCTACAGAAAGACAGCAAATGGCTGAACTTCCCAAAGAACGTGTCGAAGCCTCAGCACCTTTCACATATAGTGGCATGGACTGTTTTGGCCCTTTCATTGTAAAGAAAGCCCGCAAAGAATATAAAAGATACGGCTTGATTTTAACCTGTTTGTACTCAAGAGCTGTTCACATTGAAATGCTTGAAGATTTGTCAACAGACTCATTCATTAACTCATTGAGATGCTTCATCAGCCTAAGAGGAGCTGTTCAGCAACTACATTGTGATCAAGGCTCTAATTTTGTTGGTGCCAGAAATGAGCTCAAGGAAGCACTTAAACAATGTGACACTAAGCTACTGGAAATCTTCTTGACTGAGAAGCAGTGCAAATTTGTTTTTAATGCTCCTTCTGATAGTCAGGCAGGCGGTGTATGGGAACGCCAGATCAGAACTGTTAGAAACGTGCTGAATGCTACCTTTGCACAGTGCCCAGGTCGACTCGATGACGCCTCCCTTAGAACATTGTTATATGAGGCCATGGCCGTTGTTAACAGCCGCCCGTTAACAGTGGATGGAATCAATGATCCTCTGGCACTGGAGCCAATAACACCGAATCATCTCATCATGATGAAATCTAAAGTTGCTCTTCCTCCTCCTGGAGTATTTGTCAAGGAGGACCTGTATGCTACAAAAAGATGGAGAAGAGTTCAGTATCTTATTGAACAGTTTTGGAGCCGCTGGAAAAAGGAGTATTTGTTGAACATATCCCTGAGACAGAAATGGCACTCACCTCAGCGCAACCTCAAAGTGAATGACATTGTCATCATTAAAGACAACCTCCCAAGAAATCAGTGGCAACTTGGACGAGTCATTGAGACTGTTCAAAGCAGTGACGGCTTAGTTCGTCGAGTTAAAGTGCGAGTTGGGGAAAGGAAATCTCATAAAAAACAAGATCCTCCACTCAAACCCTCAGTTATTGAGAGACCAATCAAAAAATTGGTACTCCTCCTCGAGAACTGATTAGAAGTGATTGACCACACTACACACATTGATGCTCTACTGTTAAACTTCTGATAGCTATTCATTTTTTAGTCAAGAAATCCTGTACAACTCATTTACTCTTTTTGTATTTGTTTATTCATTGCACTAGGATTTGGTGGGAGTGTAAATGTCTCTGATATTGTCTTACACATTATATTTTTTAATGTTGAGACATTGTGGTTTTATTGTCATTTTGTGGGTTGGTCCGCTTTTATTTTGAAAGCGCTGTTTTCTTCTTCTTGTATTTTGTTTGACGCTACACTTCCTGTTACACACTCTTTTCCATGTGGTGCTCACGCATCGTTGGAGCGAAGGTAAAACCTGTTAACATGTTTGTAGTTTACATATTTGTCAATTTGAGTCTTTTAAGAGAAGGTTTACCTTGCGATTTACCTTATTAATCTTTTAATGTTTGCACATGGTATTTCTAAGAGCTCCAACTGTGAGGACGTCAGGCTAGAAAGCATACTAGCTAATGGACAGACACTTGATTAGCGCCCTTGGAGAGCGGAATAAGGTATGATTTAATATGTGAATGTGATTAATATGGGAAGATGATTTAATATATGTATTGTTTGTGAATCTACATTGAAACTTTTTGTACTTCTGTTCTCTGTAGTTTTCACGGTGTTTATATGGTGCCTGGTGCTCCTTAAGAGGAAGAATAAATTGACACCCGTTTGAAACTCTCTGCGTCCGAGTCCATGAATCCGAGGGGCCGCTACATAGCTTACATTGGTTTCATAACCTTCTCAATAAGTCTCACATCCCTGGACCAATAGCGTGGCCTATATACAGCACGTATGTAGTGTAGTTTATATTCATCACACCGGGAACACCACAATGCTTCTTAATCTTTTTATTTTGGTGCGGTCACTTAGAATAAAACATGAATATTGTTTTACATATATGCTCACAGCGTGTATTGAAGTCACTTACTTCTTTTTCTAGTTGTTGTCCCTTTCTGATTGTTCTGTATGAACAATAATTGTACAAAGAATTAGATATAGCTTATAGAGATTTGTGCATATGCTTGTAAAACATGTTCTCGCGTTGTGAATCAATACCATGATCTATTTAAGAAAGCCGTGAACGTGCACTTATCCCAGCTTTCTACACCTTGCTTGGCTTGACATAGCTCCACCTGTTCATCCTGGCTCGGCAAACGTGCAACCGATTAAGCCGCGATGAGCAGATCACACTAAGTCAAGCTGCGCTTTTTCACTTATCCTGGATATCTTTATTCTACTTTCTTGCAACAGGCCCCTGGTTGCTCTCACGTTGACTGTTCACATTGGAGTTTTAAAAAAGGCAGTGATTTTAGCTTTGATTTACTCATCAGCTCTTTTTTTAAGTGATTTTAGACCTGGAACAAGCCATCTTTTATTTCCTGTAGAGGTCCAAGTGGGAACGAGTGCAAAGAAGAGTGATGAAGAAGCCAAAAGAGAAAAGAGGGAAAGGAGTGCTGGACCTGTTATTGTTTTTAGGGAGCAGATTTACAGCTATACACTTTGCCGCCATCAAAGATCCCATTTGGACCTCCAGAAACTTGCTGGTAAGAAAGCACAAGCAGAACCCCCCTTGTTTTGATTACTTGAGGTATTTCAATGAAGTCTTTGGTATAGGACAGTTACCTTTCAATCTAAAACTGTATATCCTATTGTCTCTGGAACAATAGTTGGCAGTTGGAGGAGTAATGGCTCTTTACAGTGAATATGCAAAAGAAGATGTTCACAAGTTCAGCCCAGGTAAATGCTCAGCCCATATTCACACAGACCTAAACCTACTCACTTAATGCTGGTTACAATATTCTAATATCAACAATGCCAGAGAAAAATGACAAAGTGTGATAACATTTTTTAATAAAGTATTGGCAGTTTTTAATAAGTATTGGCTATTTCCTTGCAAAGGTTTTTTTTCCAATACCATTACCAAGCATACCTTTAGTTACGATGCCGGTGTTTGTCACAATGTGGAGAGTTGATATTTGCAGGTAGTGTGTCCGAGTGGTCTAAGGCGCTGGATTAAGGCTAGAATCATCAATTAATCACCTTGCTGAGGTTGTTCCTTGTTAACCTGAGGTTAAACAATGGTGAAACCTTCCTTTCCAGCACTTTGGAGTAGAACATCAACAAATAATTGTGATATTCTCCATATTGATCAAACTAATCGTGATTATCACTTTAGCCATAATTGCGCAGCCCAATAAGATCTAATGTTTTATCAAACCAGGTTGGGCAAGTAAACTTTCTGCTGAATTCCTGTAAAAAAAAAAAAAACACAAGTAACACCACATGCTAGAATGCTACTGCGATGGCTGGGAATCAAACCCAGGTCAACTGCTTGGAAGGCAGCTATGCTCACCACTATACCACCATCACTGGGAAATACAATGTTCACTTCAAATCTTCTAATACATCTGGGCATTGAGACTGAAAGTGAGCTCTATCACTGAGCTACAGGCCCTGATGAGTCAGAAAATCCCTCCAGGGGGTCCTGTGTCATTACATCAACAAGAATGGGAAGTGTGTTCATATACATTTTCGCCCTTAGATAGCTCAGTTGGTAGAGCTGAGGACTGTAGAAGTGTAAATCTGAAATCCTTAGGTCGCTGGTTCAAATCCGACTCGAAGGAGCACTCTTTTCAGGAGTTTCCCTTCACAGATCAATAAAGAATTTCTGATTCTGATGTAGAGATGGACAGACGACCCAAAAGCATTCTTGCCGAGACATAACAAGAAAAAAAAGAAGAGGTGGGGAAGATAGAATTAAGTCCTGACAGAATAGAGCACAGAACAGACCGTTCACCCGGAAGCTGCGTTTATTGTCGCTGGTGATTTTAATCATTCAAACTTGAAGTCAGTGCTACCAAAATTTCACCAGCATGTTTCTTGTCACACCAGAGGAAACAAAACTTTAGACCATGTTTACACAAACATGGCTGGAGCCTACGTCGCGACACCCCTCCCCCACCTGGGACAGTCAGATCACCTTTCTTTGTTCCTCACCCCCAAATATGCACCTCTCATCAACCGCGTGAAGCCATCAGTGAAGACCATCAAGGTGTGGCCTGCAGGAGCAGATTCATCACTTCAGGAAAGGTTTCTACACACAGACTGGAGTACGTTTGCTACTCAAGCCACCAGTGGCTCTCACACGGACATTGACTGCTACACCTCCTCTGTACTGGATTATATTAACACCACCATAGACACTGTTACAACCCAGAAGCAGATCACCACATACCCAAATCAGAAGCCATGGATGAACAGGAAAGTGCGACTCCTATTGAAGACACGCAATACTGCCTTCAGATCAGGAGACGCACAGGCCTATAGCACATCCAGGGCAAATCTGAAAAGGGGCATCAAAGAGGCCAAGCACTGCTACAAGCTGAAGATAGAGGGACACTTCTCCAACGCTGATCCTCGACGCATGTGGCAGGGCATTCAGGCCATCAGTGACTATAAACCCACTCACTCCACCCCCGTAGCCACTGATGTCAACTTCCTGAACGAGCTTAATGACTTTTATGCTCGCTTTGAAAGAGACAACAGAGAAACTGCCACCAAGCTCAAACCCTCAGCTGACCACCCCCCCCATCACACTCTCCTCCACAGATGTCTGCAAGGCACTGAGCAGGATCAGCACGCACAAGGCTGCTGGACCGGATAACATCCCTGGACGCGTACTCAGGGCATGTGCGGAGCAGCTCGCTGGAGTTTTTACAGACATCTTCAACCTGTCTCTTGCCCAAGCTGCTGTACCAACATGCTTTAAATGCACGTCCATTGTGCCAGTGCCAAAACACTCCAGCCCGAAGTGCCTTAACGACTACCGCCCTGTAGCACTCACACCCATCGTAATGAAGTGCTTTGAGCGGCTGGTCCTGGCACACCTAAAGGACTCGCTACCATCAACATTGGACTCACACCAGTTCGCCTACCGTAGCAATAGGAGCACAGAGGATGCGGTTTCCATGGCACTGCACTCTGTGCTCACACATCTGGACAATAAGAACACTTATGCACGAATACTGTTTGTTGACTTCAGCTCAGCATTCAACACTGTCATCCCGGCTAAGTTAATAGCCAAACTTGGAGACCTGGGCATCAACACCTCCACGTGCAATTGGATTTTGGACTTTCTTACCAACAGACCCCAGAATGTTCGATCAGGCTCCAACTGCTCCACGTCCATCACACTCAACACTGGTGTACCACAGGGCTGTGTGCTGAGCCCGTTTCTCTACTCCCTCTTCACCTCCGACTGCAAGCCTGTGTACGAATCTAATTCCATCATCAAGTTTGCGGACGACACTACGGTGATTGGTCTCATCAGCAACAACGATGAGACTGCCTACAGGGAAGAGATCCAGCACCTGGCCACATGGTGCACTGAAAATAACCAGCTCCTCAACACCACCAAAACCAAGGAGCTCATCGTGGACTTCAGAAAGGAGCCAAGAGGCACGCACGACACCATCCACATCGATGGAATGGCTGTTGAGCGTGTCTCCAGTTTCAAGTTTCTGGGGATCCACATCTCGGCGGACATGTCCTGGTCAACCAACACCTCCTGCCTGGTCAAGAAGGCTCACCAGCGCCTCTTCTTCCTGAGGACACTGAGGAAGAATCAGCTTTCCTCAACTATCCTGGTGAACTTCTATCGCTGTGCAATAGAAAGCATCCTGACAAACTGTGCAACAGTGTGGTATGGGAGCTGTTCTGTTGCAGAGCGCAAGGCACTGCAGCGGGTGGTGAAAACCGCCCAGCGCATCACCGGGACTCCACTGCCCGCCATCGAGCACATCCAGAGGAAACGCTGTCTGCATCGAGCTCGCAGCATCCTGAAGGACTCCTCTCACCCAGCCCACAGACTGTTTTCTCTCCTGCCCTCCGGCAGGCGTTTCAGGGTCCTCCGGACCAGGACCAGCAGACTAAAGAACAGTTTTTTCCCCAGAGCTGTCTCTTTATTGAACTCTAATCCTCATTGATCCCACTCCCCTCATATACTGACAGACTCTCCTCTCCCTCCTCACACCTGCCTCCATTTTGTTATCTGCAATATTATAATGTTCATCTGCACTGCTGACTGTTACTATAGTAACGACTGTTTACATCTGCATCTTTTGCACTACTTACCTTTTTGCACTACTTACATTTCATTTGCACTGCTGACTGTTTATTTATTTACAGTACCAATTGTTTACATTTACATCCGCACTACCGTACTTTAACTGTAATATGCAATTACTTTCCACCGCACTTTAATTCGGATAGTTTCTGCCCAAACTTTACCTTATTTCATTAGTATATTATGCTGTTTGCACATATCTGTAAAAAATTTGCAATTATAGTAATATCCACCAAATTCCTAGCTGTAAATCTTGCTCACAATACCTGTTATCTATATTTTGTATTCATAGGACAAACCCATCTGTAAAACTCTGTTTATAATAGTATTCTTTTCTATATTTATTCATTACATATCCATGTCTTGCACTTACGGAACCATTGTATATCCTGCACTTACTGCTATTGCACTTCTGGTTAGACCCAAACTGCATTTCGTTGCCTTGTACCTGTACATGTGTAATGACAATAAAGTTGAATCTAATCTAATCTAATCTAATCTACAGACAAACCATGTGAAATAGTGCCAAGTGTGAACAGAAGAATTGGAAAAAAAACTAGCTTCTCTTTTTCCTGTTTTGTACACAACCCAAAGTTTTACAAAACAAAATATAACTTTCCCCGAATCCCTCAGTTGAATCACAGTCAATATTTGTCTCACAAACCATCTCAATGTCCAATTTAAATAATTTATCCAACAGAATTGAAACTTTAACTTACCCCCGCTGTTTGAAATTGCTTCCTTGTCGTTTGGATTTCGGAGTGGACTCAGCAGAGCCCTCCTTGGTGGGAAAATGCAAAGACATGACAAATTCAGTTGTCCCCTACAAGGAGAAGACACTGAGGACAGATACAGAAGTAATTTACTCTGAGAGGCACTGGAGATCTTATTATGAATAATTAATATGAAAATCATTGGTTAAATGTAATTTTCCATAACAAGTTACTGTTTGAAAAATTGAAAAGAATTGTTATTGAGATAGAGGCAGATGAAGTGTTTATGACCCATCAATGATGACAAAAGGATACATCCGCTGTCGGGGGTCTGATTTAAAGGAAATGGTACTCTTTAAAAGTGTTGGGGTTCTAGTGTTATACTAATGAGGAAGAATTTGACAAATCGAAATCAATCTAAATCAAGTCCAGGAACTTCCATCCATCTTCATCCGCTTATCCGGTATCGGGTCGCGGGGGCAGCAGCTCCAGTAGGGGACCCCAAACTTCCCTTTCCCGAGCCACATCAACCAGCTCCGACTGGGGGATCCCGAGGCGTTCCCAGGCCAGGTTGGAGATATAATCTCTCCACCTAGTCCTGGGTCTTCCCCGAGGTCTCCTCCCAGTTGGACGTGCCTGGAACACCTCCCTAGGGAGGCGCCCAGGAGGCATCCTTACCAGATGCCCGAACCACCTCAACTGGCTCCTTTCAACGCGAAGGAGCAGCGGCTCTACTCCGAGCTCCTCTCGGATGACTGAGCTTCTCACCCTATCTCTAAGGGAGACGCCAGCCACCCTCCTGAGGAAACCCATTTCGGCCGCTTGTACCCTTGATCTCGTTCTTTCGGTCATGACCCAGCCTTCATGACCATAGGTGAGGGTAGGAACGAAAATTGCCCGGTAGATCGAGAGCTTTGCCTTCTGGCTCAGCTCTCTTTTCGTCACAACGGTGCGATAAACAGAATGTAATACCGCACCAGCTGCTCCGATTCTCCGACCAATCTCACGCTCCATGGTCCCCTCACTCGCGAACAAGACCCCAAGGTACTTAAACTCCTTCACTTGAGGTAAGGACTCCATCCCTACCCGGAGAGAGCACTCCATCGGTTTCCTGCTGAGAACCATGGCCTCAGATTTAGAGGTGCTGATCCTCATCCCAGCCGCTTCACACTCGGCTGCGAACCGATCCAGTGAGTGCTGAAGGTCACAGGCCGATGATGCCATCAGGACCACATCATCTGCAAAAAGCAGCGATGAGATCCCGAGCCCACCGAACTGCAACCCCTCCCCGCCCCGACTACGCCTCGATATCCTGTCCATATATATTACAAACAGGATTGGTGACAAAGCGCAGCCCTGGCGGAGGCCAACCCTCACCTGGAACGAGTCCGACTTACTGCCGAGAACCCGGACACAGCTCTCGCTTTGGTCATACAGAGATTGGATGGCCCTAAGAAGGGACCCCCTCACCCCATATTCCCGCAGCACCTCCCACAATTTCTCCCGGGGGACCCGGTCATACGCCTTCTCCAGATCCACAAAACACATGTAGACTGGTTGGGCATACTCCCAGGCCCCCTCCAGGATCCTTGCGAGAGTAAAGATCTGATCCGTTGTTCCACGGCCAGGACGGAATCCGCATTGTTCCTCTTCAATCCGAGGTTCGACTATCGGCCGAACCCTCCTTTCCAGCACCTTGGAGTAGACTTTACCAGGGAGGCTGAGAAGTGTGATACCCCTGTAGTTGGCACACACCCTCTGGTCCCCCTTTTTGAAGAGGGGAACCACCACCCCGGTCTGCCACTCCTTAGGCACCGTCCCAGACTTCCACGCAATGTTGAAGAGGCGTGTCAACCAAGACAGCCCCTCCACACCCAGAGCTTTCAGCATTTCTGGACGGATCTCATCAATCCCTGGGGCTTTGCCGCTGTGGAGTTGTTTGACTACCACAGCGACTTCCGCCAGGGAAATTGACGACAATCCCCCATCATCCTCCAGCTCTGCCTCCACCACAGAGGGCGTGTCAGCTGGATTTAGGAGTTCCTCAAAGTGCTCCTTCCACCGCTCTATTACCTCCCCATTTGAGGTCAACAAAGTCCCATCCTTACTGTACACAGCTTGGATGATCCCTCGCTTCCCCCTCCTGAGGTGGCGAACGGTTTTCCAGAAGCACCTTGGTGCCGACCGAAAGTCCTTCTCCATGTCCTCTCCGAACTTCTCCCACACCCGCTGCTTTGCCTCTGTCACGGCAGAGGCTGCAGCCCTTCGGGCCCGTCGGTACCCTGCAACTGCCTCCGGAGTCCTCCGGGATAACATATCCCGGAAAGATTCCTTCTTCAGTCGGACGGCTTCCCTGACCACCGGTGTCCACCAGGGTGTTCGTGGGTTACCGCCCCTTGAGGCACCTAAGACCCTAAGACCACAGCTCGCTGCCGCAGCTTTAGCAATGGAAACTTTGAACATTGTCCACTCAGGTTCAATGCCCCCAGCCTCCACAGGGATGCACGAAAAGCTCCGCCGGAGGTGCGAGTTGAAAGCCCGTCGGACAGGGGCCTCTTCCAGACGTTCCCAGTTTACCCGCACTACACGTTTGGGCTTACCAGGTCTGTCCAGAGTCTTCCCCCACCCCCTGACCCAACTCACCACCAGATGGTGATCAGTTGACAGCTCTGCCCCTCTCTTCACCCGAGTGTCCAAAACATACGGCCTCAGATCAGATGAAACGATTATAAAATCGATCATTGACCTTTGGCCTAGGGTGCTCTGGTACCACGTACACTTATGAACATCCCTATGTTCGAACATGGTGTTTGTGATGGACAATCCATGACTAGCACAGAAGTCCAACAACAGACAACCGCTCTGGTTTAGATGAGGGAGGCCGTTCCTCCCAATCACGCCTCTCCAAGTATCTCCATCATTGCCCACGTGTGCGTTGAAGTCCCCCAGGAGAACAATGGAGTCCCCTACTGGAGCCCCATACAGGACTCCATTCAAGGTCTCCAAGAAGGCCGAATACTCCGAACTCTTGTTTGGTGCATACGCACAAACAACGGTCAGAGTTTTCCCCCCCAGCACCCGCAGGCGTAGGGAGGCGACCCTCTCGTCCACCGGGGTAAACTCCAACGCAGCGGCGCTCAGCCGGGGGCTTGTGAGTATCCCCACACCCGCCCGGCGCCTCACACCCTGGGCAACTCCAGAGTAGGAGAGAGTCCAACCCCTATCCAGGAGTACGGTTCCAGAACCGAGACTGTGTGTAGAGGTAAGCCCCACCAGATCTAACTGATAGCGCTCCACCTCCCGCACAAGTTCCGGCTCCTTCCCCCACAGAGAGGTGACATTCCACGTCCCCAGAGCCAGCCTCTGCTGCCCGGGTCTGGTCCGTCGAAGCCCCTGACCTTCGCCGCCACCCATGTGGCAGCGCACCCGACCCCTTTGGATCCTCCCACAGGTGGTGGGCCCATGGGCTGGAGGGAGAAGTGCCACGTTGCTTCTTCGGGCTGTGCCCGACCGGGCTCCGTGGCAAACCCGGCCACCAGGCGCTCGCTCACGAGCCCACCGTCTGGGCCTGGCTCCAGACGGGGGCCCCGGGCTTCCACCGGGCAGGGTCCCTCTATCCCTTCCTTGATATTCCATAAGAGTTTTTGAACCATTCTTTGTCTGGCCCCTCCCCTGAGACCTCTTTGCCATGGGAGACCCTACCAGGAGCACAAAGCTCCAGACAACACAGCCCTCAGGTTCATAGGGACACACAAACCTCTCCACCACGATAAGGTGATGGTTCCCGGAGAGGCAGTCCAGGAACTTACTCGTTCAAATTTATCTGTCAAGTCCTGACCTTTCCCTAACTGGGAATTGAACCCGTTGATTTGCACAACAGTCCCACATATTTCTGCCTTGAATGGACTGTATACATTGCATAGATTGTATAGCTACATATATATTAATATTAACGGTCTATGATACATCGCTACGTGCTTTACATATACCGCCCTGTATCACACAGGAGGACACAAGAGGAGACAGCAGCTGGTCCACTTTGGGGCTGAAAACGCAGACGTTTCCTAAAAACGTTTTCCATGTGTTCATGTTGTAGCTACCCATTCATTATTGCATTGGTACTGTATTATTGTAATCATTTGTAATTAATTCCTGTTCATTGTTCATGCACTTGTATATTGTTGTTGGTTTTGATACGGGACACTGATGATATGTGAGGGGGGGGGTTACTGGCCAACAGGCTTCAGACTGGTCTGGAATATCAGAACAGCTGTAGTTTGTTTGTTTGTGGTGTTGTGTGTATTTTTTGTTTGTTTTATACACATGAGTGCCTTTTTATGTGTGTATTGTATGACATGTTAGTTATGGCTCTAATAGTTGATAATGGTTCTGTAACATCATTTTATGTAATGTTTTTGCCTGTTATGTTCGATTTATCAGCAGTAAACACAGATTTTTGTCAACAAAATGTTTTTGTGAACATTAATGACATTCAAAACGGTGATAACTGAAACAGATATACAACACACCTGTATGTACATGTATGTATACATGATACATGTGTATACAGATTGCAAACAGACCTAAGTACTATACAGATAAGAACATCTGCCTCTGCACCACCAAAGTGAACATAAAGTAACTATAAAATATATAAATATATACATGCATATGCCACTGTTGTCAAAACCCACACAATCAACAGACAGAGACGGCATCTTGGAGGTTTGTGACAAATACTGTACGGTGATGTAACCAAGTGGTGTCCCATTTCATAGGGTATGTTTTCACCCCTACCCCTTACCCCTTGGTTTCAAGGGCCAAGGGGTAAGGGGTAAGGGGTAGGGGTAAGACAAAGAAATGGGATTCAGCCTAAATCCTGTCCACTTCCGGGTTTGGCCCCGCCAGAGACAGATACAGATAATTCATGTGGTTAACAGATACGATACAGATAATTCACATGGTTAACAGATACAGAAACAGCTGTACTTGTTCATCTTTATTAAACCCTTCTTGAGTTAATCTTTCACTTTTTTGCCTTTTTACGTACGTAACTACAGCTCTGATTTAATAGAGGAGCAATGTCAGAGATCGTACAGATCTTTCTGCAGACTTTCACCAGCTAAATATAAATTCCCATACCGGGAGTTGAACCAGGGCCACCTGGGTGAAAACCAGGGTTTTCCTTACTATTAGAAGTCTTTAAGAGCAGCACCCAAGACCTTTTGGGCACCACTTAGGCCAAATGAATGTAAAATCAAACTAACTGAAAGCTTTCTCAGATCTACTGATTGTAGTCTCCAGAGGACTCCTTAAGAATGTGTGTAAAGGTTATTTAGGCAGAATCCAGACTGCTAGACCATATGGGACTGACACGTTGAATAATAACAGTGATTTCATGAATACATCCATAGATATGCCAGGAACAGGGCACATAAATACATACATCACTTGTTGATAAAACACAGCAAGAAGTGCGGTCTGGCAGTCTGGATTCAGGTTTTCACCTTTTCTCCACCATCATGTCTAGTTAAAGTTTTACAATATTTAAGCATACATTACTATTTATTATATGAGTTAGGTTTGGGGAAATGCATATCAGGGTATAGGTTACATACAGCTTTCATTTAATACAGGACCAACGACACATATCCTACAGATCTTTCTGCAGACCTTCATCGGCTAGATACCGATTCCCATACCGGGAGTTGAACCCAGGCCACCTGGGTGAAAACCAAGAATCCTAACCGCCAGACCATATGGGACTGGCTACACATTAATAACAGGGATTTCATGAATCAATTCATAGTCTGGCTGGAAACAGGCCTTCTCTTGAACGTGAAGAAGCTTCTTAAGTAAGTTTTATCTTGAAGCTTTTGAGTGTTCCTTAGGTTTTTATCTGCTTTAACTATTACCGGACAGCGGGGGCACGGAGCAGAGCAGAGCGGCCGTTAGGGAGGAATCCTCCTCCGTGTTCAGCTCCGTTTTGAACCTGTAAGCTCACTTTAAACTAGATGTGGAAAGTTGAAAGGTTGATCTTTTTCACCTGTGCTTTGGCTTAAAAACAGGTTCCACTGAGATTTGAAGTCAGATCGCTGGATTCAGAGTCCAGAGTGCTAACCATTACACCATGGAACCTTTAAAGGTGTAGCTAGTGTTTGCTTTGCAGTTTCTTTCATAATTTCCACATGTGTGCTGTTGAAGGCACACAAATATCACAACAGATCAGAGAGCCTTCAGGGGATGTAGCTCAGTGGCAGAGCGCATGCTTCGCATGTATGAGGCCCCGGGTTCAATCCCCGGCATCTCCAATAAGTGTTGTTGTCCTGACTGTAAAAGAGCTAGAAGAGCTCTTATTCTGAAAATGGAAATAATGCAGCAGGACTTAAAAAACAATAAAGTGGATGTTAAACTCAACATGTCTCTACAAACTCTGCACTTTACCCATGTCCTGCTTAACTCAACAATTGAGAAGGATTTGAGCATTTTTGTATAGCACAGTGTTGTGGGTTGTAGTGACCTCCTTGTGTTTATGGTAATTAATGCAAAAAAACAGTCTCAATAACCAGATGTGTTGCCAGATTTGCAACATTGCATTGTCCAGTGATGGTGGTATAGTGGTGAGCATAGCTGCCTTCCAAGCAAATGACCGGTGTTGGATTCCCAGCCATCGCAGTAGCTTTCTTTGAGTGATGTTACTTTTTAACTTTGTTTTATACCATAGCAGTGGTTTGATTTCCAGCCACCACCAGGTTTTTAAGCCATATACAACATTAACATGACATATTCCACCCAGGTTTCTTCTCTTATTCAGTGATCTCACCAAAAAGACCACACTGTGTAAATGACAGAAACCCAACATTTCCCAAAAGAGCATGCATTTGTTGTTACATTTATTAGGAAAAATGTCTTTTTAACAGGCAGAAACCTCAGACTAAAACTGGCTCATGGTGGGCAGTCATCTGACACAAACAGTTGGGGGAGAGGGTGAGAGAGAGAGAGAGAGAGAGAGAATGGATTGAAAAGATGGCCGGTGGTAATTATGGGAGCAGTAAAGGTAATAGAACTATTACTAATAATAGTAGCAGTAATAGTACAGGGCGTCCAGCAGGACCATGGCAGCAGCTGCATCCACTACTCAGGTGCCACCACAATCCAAGCCTGTGACCATCCGTCAGCCAGGCTACAGTGCTGAAAAGAAACCTCACTTCACTTCGTTCACCTTTGCATTGTTTTCTGAACCGGAGCTACAATACAGCTAATTCTACAGTCTATGGTTAAGGTCACATTTATATTCAGATTATGTAAAGATATATATCACAAAGGTTCCGTAGTGTAGTAGTTTTCACATCTGCTTTACACGCAGAAGGTCCTGGCTTCAATCCCCAGTGGAACGAAATTTAAGGTTTAAAGTAAGAACTATGTCCTGTTATCGTCTTAAAAAGGGAGTGAACGACACTTGACAATCAAAAAAAACTTCCTCCAAAGACATATCGTCTATCTGAAAGACTTCTTCAGTGCTTTTGCATTGGTTTCACTTCTTAGAACCTGACCTCCATCCATTTTATTTACAGTTTGGTTCTGATTATGTTAAAGATGACAGTATTACAGAGTTTCCATAGTGTAGTAGTTATCACGTTGGCTTTACACGCAGAAGGTCCTGGGTTCAATCCCCAGTGGAACCAGACTTATGCTTTAAAGTAAGAACTATGTATTTGGTACCACCTGGCAATTGTCATTTGAAAAGTCTTTAGAAAGAATTGAATGCGAATAATGAAATATAAGCCCATGTCTTTTCAGAACCTCACCGCCAGCCATTATTTTTACTGTATTGTTACGATTATGTTAAAGATGACAGGACGTCAGAGGTTCTGTAGTGTAGTAGCTATCACATCTGCTTTACACGCAGAAGGTCCTGGGTTCACTCCCCAGTGGAATCAGACTTATGGTTTGAAGTGAGAACCATGTCCTCTTACCACCTGACCTGGTTTAAAGGTGCTCTAAAGCCACAGGATCCCAAACATTCCCTCAAAATGTGAATAACAAATTTTCCAGCCCCTGAACTTGAACAGCAGAGCAGAGTGGCGCAGTGGAAGCGTGCTGGCCCATAACCCAGAGGTCGATGGATTGAAACCATCCTCTGCTAATTCCTATGCTTTCTATCAGCAGTAAGGCCGTTTCCAGTCTGTTGATGCAAGTGTCTGAAGTGAAATGTCTCCAGCTGCTGAAAAGTAAACTTAACGGTGTGTCAAGTTCATTTCATCCATAAAAATGGAAACTACAGTGCTCATACCCGCTGTAACAACCAAAAAAACTGGAGGGTAATACAATATATATACTACAGTATAAATACAGTAAAAAAGAAACTGTAAAACATGTACATCTAAAGTGCTTGTGGTCCTGCCTGAGGTATAAAAGAGAGAGCATACCGCTTCGTTTGTGTCACAGGAGGTCTTAGTCTACCACTACGTTCTATAACCCTACCAATCAGATTACCACAGGAGGTCTTAGTCTACCACTACGTTCTATAACCCTACCAGTCAGATTACCACAGGAGGTAATATCTTTTGCAGCTCTTTTAAAGACTCTACCATAATACCTGCTGGAGATGCCAGGTCCTCATACATGGAAAGCATGAGCTCTACCACTGAGCTACATCCCCTAAAGATTTTCAAATTTTTTTGACTTTTTTCTGAGATAGACTTATCTTTATTAATCCTTTTGGGATGGCTCCCACGAGGAAATTGAAATATCACTGAATAAAAGAAGAAACCTGGGTAAAACATGTAATGGTAATGTTGTATATGGCTTCAAAACATGTAAATGCAACAGCAGTGGCTGGAAATCAAACCTGGGCAAAATGATTGCACTGCTATGGTACAAAATCATAGTCAAAAAAGTAAAAAGTAACACACCTGTTGCCTTTCTGCTAGACAATCACTGCAAATGTTGTAACACAGACTGAAAAGAAATACATTGGTGGAGACTGGTGTCTTCCAGTAACTATGAGGTAACACAATTTTGTTCATAAAAGCACATCTGCAATTTGGTAAACTGTGATGCGTCATTTGTGTGCTACCACTCTGAAAGAATGTCTCTCGTTATCGGCAGGATTCGGACCTGCGCGGGGAGACCCCAATGGATTTCTAGTCCATCGCCTTAACCACTCGGCCACAACAACCTGAAAAGAAGAATTATACCTGTTTGCACAAACGTTCATAAACTTTTCAATTAGTTAGTAGTAGTTACCAGACACGGGCAAAGTGCAAATTGTAGTGTACTGCCTGTGTCTGTGGATCCTCGTGGAGGCAGCTTGATTGATTGATATGCTCCCTTATTTGTACCATAACAGAGATCTAATATTTTATCAAATCGGGTTGGGCAAGTAACCTTTCTGGTTACTTCTTGACAAATAAACTGCAATGGTTGGGAAACAAACCCTGGTCAATTGCGGGGGAGGTAGCTATGCTCACCACTATACCATCATCACTGGGCAACACAATGTTGACTGCAAATGTTGCAACACATCTGGGCATTGAGACTGAAAATAAATGCTCAGAGATGCATTGGTGGAGACGGGTTTCCAGTTTCCAGATTTTTGCATTAAGTACCATACATGCAAGGATGCACAACACTGTGCTATACAAATTTGTTCAAATCCGTCTCAGTTGCTGAGTTAAGCTGGACATGGTTAAAAGTGCACAGAGTCATCAGACACTTATTAAGTTAATCTTCCACTTTATTGCCTTTGTTACACTTGTTGCATTATTTAATTTCATCCGTCAGAGTAAGATCGTCTAAAGCTCTTTTACAGACTGGACCATAACACCTGATGGAGATGCCAGGGACTGAACCCAGGTCCTTATAAATTCAAAGCATGCATTCGACCACTGAGCTGCATCCCCTGAAGTTTGTCTGATTTTTTTTTACTTTCTTGAAACCTGGGTTAAAAAAAGTCGTAGTGTAGTATGTCGTAACAAGTCCAAATTTAAAGTTCTTGTTGTAAAACAAGAAGAATCCAAAGTCCTCTGGAGAATGCGGACATTGACCCGCTACCTCTCACATGCTAAGCAAGCGCTCTACCATTTGAGCTAATTCCCCCTTTTCAGAAATTGTCATATAATGTTGAAAAATCCATAAAAGTCATAGTATAGTATGTCAAAAAAATCATAAAAGTCATAGTATAGTATGACAAAAAATCATTAAATGTCATTAAAAAGTCATAGTAAAGTATGTCGAAAAATTCATAAAAGTCATAGTATAATATTCCTAAAAAGTTGTAGTGTAGTATGTCTTAACAAGTCCAGATTTATATTTCTTGTTGTAAAGCAAGAAGAATCCAAAGTCCTCTGGAGAATGCGGGCATTGATCCCGCTACCTCTCGCATGCTAAGCAAGCGCTCTACCATCTGAGCTAATTCCCTTTTCAAAAGAAGTCATAGTATGTTTAAAAAATCGTAAGTCATAGTATAGTATGACAAAAATTAATAAAATGTCATAAAAATTCATTTTAGAGTATGTCAAAAAAATCATAAGTCATAGTATAGTATGACAAAAATTCCTAAAATGTCATAAAAATTCATTTTAGAGTATGTCAAAAAATTCATGAGTCATAGTATATAAGTATGACAAAATTCATAAAAAGGCATAAAAGGCATAGTATAAGATGTTGAAAAATTTCATAAAAAGTCATGAAAAGTCATAGTATAGTATGTCAAAAATTCATAAAAAGTAATGTAAAAAAACTAAAGAAGTCTCTTGGATGAGAGACAAAACATCTGCGGAGGACATTTTACCAAGTCCAGTTGCCCTCGGCCTAGTTATGGACTTTCGGGGTAATAGCATGGATCAGGAACCAAAATGGACACATCTGGACTCAATGTGGGCATTGTACGGCAATATTTGACACGTTTAGAGCACAAAGACAATTATCAGTTTATTTCCCAATTGTCAGGTATATTTGTGGACTCAGTTGGACATTGTTGACAGAAACATTGGTGGATCTTGATTCCCACCATAGGATTTGTCCTGTATTGCAAATTGCCTTCACATCCCGTGCAATGTATTGCCATTGTCAAGCACATTGCCACCCTGGTGACTTTCTTCCATGTCTCCATTAACGCCCGTATATTTGGGCTGACAGTTGAGAAACCTTCCCTTGGTAACTATGACATGGATGACTGAGAAACTACCATTTCATGACGTTTAATTTACTATATCATAATTTTTCAAACAGGTCCTACTGAACATCTGTAGGATCAGTCAGGATGGCCGAGCGGTCCAAGGCGCTGCGTTCAGGTCGCAGTCTCCACTTTAGGCGTGGGTTCAAACCCACTTCTGACAATAATTGTTTTCATTTGGAACTAATGTCTGAGAGTTGATATTGGGAATAAAGAACTTAGCAGTTCTTTGTATTCAAGAGGACATGAATTTGCACGAGAAACCCAATTGAAAGTACAGCGTTTTGTGAGCATCTTTATTGTCAACACATGTAAAGTTACTGACTCTGATTTAACTGAGGGATTCTGTGAAAGTTATCTTTTTTCTTTTTTTTAAACTTTGGGTTGTGTACAGAACAGGAGAAAAGGGTTCTTTGTTGCATCCAGATTTTTATGTGTTACAGATAAAAAGCGCAAATTGACATCATTCCATCCAATACGGTTAAGACGGGGTTGACAGATAGATTTTAAAATCCTTACAGATAAACAGTCATTGTAGCTGTTTGCAGGATTTCTGCAAAATTTACCGAGATGAAACTGGGCCGTATAGTGGCGATTATACGAAAAGAGAGAAGTACTTCTACTTGTTGTTACCTGTCGTTGCTATGGGTAACAAGAGTTCACAGTCACTTGTTTCCTTCGGGGCCCGTAGTGGATGAAATGGTAAAACATTGGGCCCTGGATGCATAGAATGCCTGCCATGTTGAGCGACAAAATGTCGGTGTCCTGAAAAAAGGTTCTTTAACTCTATCTGCCCCACCTCTTTCTTTTTGTTTCTTGTTCTGTCTTGGCAAGAAGAATTATGCTTTTGGGTTGTCTGTCCATCTCTACATTAGAATCAGAAATTCTTTATTGATCCCTGAAGGGAAACTCTGGAAAAAACTGCTACTTCGAGCCAGATTTGAACCAGCGACCTAAGGATTTCAGCTTTATGCCTCTACAGTCCTCTGCTCTACCAACTGAGCTATCGAAGGGAGATAGCATAAATACACACACTTCACATTCTTGTGAATGTGGTAACAGAGGACCCCCTGGAGGGATTTTCAGTGACAGATCACACTTTCAGTCTCAATGCCCAGATGTTTTAGAAGATTTGAAGTGAACATTGTATTTCCCAGTGATGGTGGTATAGTGGTGAGCATAGATTTCACCAATCGTTGAACCTCAGGTTAACACGGAACAATCTCAGCAAGGTGATTGATGGATGATTCTAGCTACTTCAGCAAGTTCAGCCCAAATGACACAGCTGTAAGACATCACATCGGTTGGCTTTCAGCTATGTAATAAATGCAAATGGCAGTGGTGGGATTTGAACCCACGACTCCAGAGAGACTGGAGCCTTAATCCAGCGCCTTAGACCACTCGGCCACACTACCTGCATGCATGAACTCTCTACATTGTGACAAACACCGGCATCGTAACTAACGGTATGCTTGTTAATGTTATTGGGGAAAAAAACCTTTGCAAGGAAAAAGCCAATATTTTATTAAAAAATGTTATCACACTTTGTCATTTTTCTCTGGCATTTTTTCATAACTGTTCATAACTTTTCTTTTGCCTGTATCTATCTTTTATTGTCTGTAAAGCGACCTTGAGTGCTTAGAAAGGCGCTGTTAAATAAAATGTATTATTATTATTAACATTTTTCAATAAAGTATTGGTTTTTGCCTTGCGAAAGTTTTGTTCCAATAACATTAGCATATCGTTACTTACGGTCCCTCTGCGTGTCACGATGCAGAGAAAAGTCCCAGCCATCGCAGTATCTTTCGTTGTGTGGTTACTTGCTTTTTTGTCAAGAAGTAACCAGAAAGGTTACTCGCCCAACCCGATTTGATAAATATTAGATCTCTGTTATGGTCCAAATAAGGGAGCAAATCAATCAATCAAGCTGCCTCCACAAGGATATACAGGAACAGGCAGTGCACTACGATTTGCAGTTATCCCATGTCTGGTAACTTCTTGTAACCAGTTGAAAAGTTTCTGAACATTTGTCCAAACAGGTATAGCACTGCTTTTCAGGTCGTCGTGGCCGAGTGGTTAAGGCGATGGACTAGAAATCCATTGGGTCTCCCCTTGCAGGTTTGAATCCTGCCGACAACGAGAGGCATGCTTTAAGAGTGGTAGCAAACCAATGATACAATTTGATAAATCACAGGTTACCGAATTGCAGCTGTACCTTTGTGAACAATATTGTGTTATCTCACAAGTACTGGAAGCCACCAGTCTCCACCAACGTGTTTCTCAGTCTCAGTCTGTTTTACAAGATTTGCAGTGAACGTTGTATAGCATCGTTGCGAGAGTCATCACAAAAGGATTAATAAAGATACGTCTGAGTCTATCTCAGAAAAAAAGTCTAAAAAATCTGAAAATCTTCGGGGGATGTAGCTCAGTGGTAGAGCTCATGCTTTACATGTATGAGGACCTGGCATCTCCAGCAGGTATTATGGTAGAGTCTTTAAAAGAGCTGCAGAAGATATTACCTCCTGTGGTAATCTGACTGGTAGACAGCACAACAAGCACTTTAAAATACATGTTTCTATTTACAGTATTTATTAACTGTAGTGTAATGTATTTAATGTTTTATGTTTTTTTTATACCAGTTTTTATGGGTGTTACAGCAGGTATGAGCACTGTAGTTTCTATTTTATGGATGAAAAAAAACTTCACATGCTATTAAGTTAAACCTTTAGCAGGTGCAGACATTTAATTTGCTTTGTTAAACATCAACAGACTGATACAAAGCCTAGGAAATAGCAGAGGATGGTTTTGATCAATCAATCTCTGGGCTATGGGCCCTGCACACTCCCGCTGCGCCAAAGCTGGGGAACAATAGTCTGTTGGGGGGGGGGGGAGGGGGAAGAAAGGAAGAGAAGGGGGAAGAAAAAAGAAAGAAGAAAAGAGAGAAAAATGAGAAAATTGAAGACATGAAGGTATTTTAGCCCCCCATGAACACTTAAAGAATTTTTTTTGATGTTTTTAAATTTTGTGGGCAAGCCACGGCTGGGATTCGAACCGTGGAACCGTGGAACATTAAGTCTACCGCCAGTCTAGGCATTTACTGCCCCCTACTGTCTTTTAAAATGAACAGTTCTTAGTAATTTAATAGTCCACAAGGCAGCTATTCCATCAGTTTCTTTATTTTAGTCCAGTTTTCCAGTTTAAAAACTGTTTATTGCCTTATTTGGAAATCACTTTCCAGAATTTGGGGTGTTCCTCAGTTATAAAGCTGGGCTGGGTTGTAAATAGTGATACAATAAATAATAATTGCAAATAAATAATCATTGTTAAGTTCTTCCCCACACCTTACAGAAAGGCTTAGTTTTGATCTGATTGCAAGGATTGTTTGGCATCTTTTATGAATGAAAATTGATACACTGTATTATTTATTCCTACCTTCCTGAAGTGAATAGCATCCCACATGTAACTGTTACTGCATGTTGTCATCATTGTCATCAACATTATCATCATCATTATTATTAATATTACTATTATTATTATTATTGTTACCCACTTTAGTGTAGAAAAAAAGGAATAATAAAGATTTTTTTGTAAAGGTTGATGGTAACTGTTGATGCACCCTCTTTTTTTTTCTTTTATTTATTACAGTTGGCTTCATTCAACCACTGATTAGAACATTGATTATTTTTCTCTATTTAAATCAGATCTTGAGTGCTTTTCATTTTTTTTCAACAATTTTCTTCTTTTCTTCTAAATTCTTTTTTAGCATACTAAGTTTACCTGTACTTAAAGAACTTTTTCAGGAAACCCAAATTTTGTCGCCCAATATGGAGGAGTAATGGCTCTTTACAGTGAATATGCAAAAGAAGATGTTCTCAAATTCAGCCCATATTCACACAGACCTAAACCTACTCACTTAATGCTGGTTACAATATTCTAAAATCAATGTCAGAGAAAAATGACAAAGTGTTATAACATTTTTTCTAATGTATAACAAGTATTGGCATTTTACAATAAAGTGGCTTTTTCCTTGCAAAGGTTTTTTTCCCAATAACATTAACAGCATACCATTAGTTACAGTCCCTGTGCGTGTCACGATGTGGCGAAGAGTTGCATGCTGGTAATGTAGCCGAGTGGTCAAAGGCCCTGGATTAAGGCTCTAGTCTCTCTGGAGGCGTGGGTTCAAGTCCCATCACTGCAACTTTCAAATATTACATAGCTGGAAGCCACCCAAGTCTGTATGTGTATCATTTGGGCTGAACTTGGTGAAGTAACTAGAATCATCCATCAATCACCTTGCTGAGATTGTTCCTTGTTAACCTGAGGTTGGTGAACGCTCCTATTCCAGCACTTTGAGTAGAAAATCAACAAATAATTGTGATAATTAATCGTGATCTCCATATTGATCAAAGTAATTGCCATTATCATTTTGGCCATAATCATGCAGCTCAAAGAGATTTCATCAAACCAGGTTGGGCAAGTAACCTTTCTGCTGACTTCTTGTAAAAAAAAAAAAAAAAGCAAGTAACATCACTCAAAGAAAGCTACTGCGATGGCTGGGAATTGAACCCAGGTCAACTGCTTGGAAGGCAGCTATGCTCACCACTATACCACCAACGCTTGACTGTAGAGGTATAAAGCTGAAATCCTTAGGTCGCGGTTCAAATCCGGCTCGAAGGAGCAGTCTTTTCCAGAGTTTCCCTTCACAGATCAGTGAAGTCTTTCTGATTCTGATGTAGAGATGGACAGACGACCCAAAAGCATAACAATTCTTGCCAAGACAGAACAAGAAAAAAAGAAGAGGTGGGAGAGACAGAATTAAGTCCTGACAGAATAGAGCACTACAGACAAAAGATGTGAAATAGTGCCTAGTGTGAACAGAAGAATTGCAAAAAAAACTAGCTCCTACTTTCTCCTGTTTTGTACACAACCCAAACTTTTACAAAACAAAATATAACTTTCCCCGAATCCCTCAGTTAAATCACAGTCAATATTTGTCTCACAAACCATCTCAATGTCCAATTTAAATAATTTATCTAACAGAATTGAAACTTTAACTTACCCCTGCTGTTTGAAATTGCTTCCTTGTGTTTTGATTTCCGAGTGGAGCCCTCAGTGGTGGGAAAATGCAAAGTCATAACAAATTCAGTTGTCTCCTACAAGGAGAAGACACTGAGGAAAGATACAGAAGTCATATACTCTGAGAGGCATTGGAGATCTTATCATGAATAATAAATATGAAAATCATTGGTTAAATGTAAATTTCCATTACAAGTTACTGTTTGAAAAAATGAAAAGAATTGTTATTGAAATAGAGGCAGATGAAGTGTTTATGACCATCAATGATGACAAAAGGATACATCCGCTGTCGGGGGTCTGATTTAAAGGAAATGGTACTCTTTAAAAGTGTTGGGGTTCTAGTGTTATACTAATGAGGAAGAATTTGACAAATCTAAATGAACCAAAAACAAGTCCACAAACTTATTCTTTCAAATATTACACCTGAATCCTTCAAGTCCTGACCATTCCCTGACCGGGAATTGAACCCGGGCCGCGGCGGTGAGAGTGCTGAATCCTAGCCACTAGACCATCAGGGAGTCACATCCATCAAATTTATCTTTGTAGATGTGAGTTTCCTTTTTACTTACTGGAATGACTCATATTGTTTTAGGTGAGGAATGGTTCCTGGCTAGAGCTTCAGAAGGCAGGACATGACAGATTACACATCTGTCACATAGTCAGTTTGTAGTCTTAAATACCAAGTCTCTTGCTGTTCCTTGACTAGTTGCCCCCCCCCCCCCTGCTTTTCAGTTTCTATCAATGTAAAATGAAGCAGAGGATGGAACAATTTGGAGGCATAACAGAGAACTGGCTTTACAAAGCTGCCGTGACCCGGATTAGAACTGGGGTTACTGCGGCCACAACTCAGAGTACTAACCACTATACGATCACGGCCACTTGGTAGCAGTAGGGCCTTGTTGTTGTGAAAGCATAGTGGGAACTCTGAATATCAGCTCTACTGATATTTTCCCACTTTCACAGATTGTTGACTAACAAATGAAAATTTTATGAATGGTTTATCCAGCACTGCTGATTCTGTCCTTCAGGGACACATTTTTCCTTTTCAAGGAAAGATGATTAGCAAGCCAAAACAGAAAAACAACAGCAAGAGCTTGATTATTGTTGTAGTTGACTGACACCAAGAGGCTTAGATTACTTTAATTACTCATCATTTGGCTCTTTATAGATATACATTTTCTTTGTAGAATTTGTACTGGGGGGTAAAGTTGGAAATGACGAACAAGGGATTTAGTCGCTAAAGACAGTACGAGCTAGCCAGGAGTCGAACCTAGAGTCCAAAGTCAGACTCTTTATCCATTGCGCCAAAGCTGGGGATCAACAGTCTCATAGGGGGGTGGAAGAAGAGGAAAAAGGGGAAGAGGGAGTGAAGAAGGAAAAAGACGAAAAGTAAGAGGAAAAAGGAGGAAAAAAGAGGAAATGAGAGAAAAGATGAGAAAGATGCTAAATTACACACAAAGGAAAATCACATCTACAAAAATAAATCTGACAGATGGGACTCCCTGATGGTCTAGTGGCTAGGATTTGGCGCTCTCACCGCCGTGGCCCGGGTTCAATTCCCGGTCAGGGAATGGTCAGGACTTGACAGATACAGGTGTTACATTTAAAAGAGAAAGTTCCTGGACTAGTTTTGGTTGATTTAGATTTGTCAAATTCTTCCTCATTAGTTTAAAGCTAACCCCAACACTTTTAAAGAGTACCATTTCCTTTAAATCAGACCCCCGACAGCAGATGTATCCTTTTGTCATCATTGATGGGTCATAAACACTTTATCTGCCTCCATCTCAATGACAATTATTTTCATTTTTCAAGCAGTAACTAAACCCCTAACCAACATTTTAACTGAAACCAATGTACTTGAGTGTCAAATAATGTTATTGTTGGATTCACGTCCAAATTTTGACATTTTAGTGCAATGCAAAGGTGCATAACAGATTGCTTTCTGCTTACCTGGAGCGATGCAAAGCAGGGGGGGCAACTAGTCAAGGAACAGCAAGAGACTTGGTATTTAAGAGTACAAACTGACTATGTGACAGATGGGTAATCTGTCATGTCCTGCCTTCTGAAGCTCTAGCCAGGAGCCATTCCTCACCTAAAACAATATGAGTCATTCCAGTAAGAGAAAGAAAACTCACATATACAAAGATAAATTTAATAAACGTGATTCCTTGATGGTCTAGTGGCTAGGATTCGGCGCTCTCAACGCCGTGGCCTGGGTTCAATTCCCGGTCAGGGAATAGTCAGTACTTGACACACTGTACAAAAAAACTGTGATTTTACATACATTTTCCTTTAAACATTACAGATTTTTTTCTGTATTTTTTAAATACAGAAAAACACCAATAAATTACAAAAATAAACTGGTAATTTAAGGGACAACTAGCACGTGTTAAACCACCTGTGGGAGTGGAACATGGATGTGTAGAGATGGGCTTTCAAACAATCCAACTTTTGACATTTTGACATGTCACAGTAGGAAAAGCAAAGGTATAAATAAAAATGAATTATGGCTCAACTCAATTTACATTTTTACAGTAGACATAAGGCATTACAAAGTCTAGAGACTACACAGTAAAAAATGGGGTGTTAATATTTCAGAGTAAACATATTTTAACCCAGATAGAGTATTTTCAACATTTTGAAGAGTAAAGTTGCTCTATCAGTGGAGTTAAAAGTGAGTGTAAAAATCTGCAGAAACGTAGCATTTTCAACTCTACGCGCAGTGATGAATATCCGCCATTCTGCTGTGCTGAAGTTTGGCACATGTCGGTGGAGGAAGACTGCAAATGAGCGTTATACCAACTTGGTAAGTAACATCCCTGTGTTTTTAACACCAAAACGATATTTTTTAACGTTAAGTTACATAATTTTAAAGTTTTGCTGATATGAGTCAAGGGTATTAACGTAACCTTAACGTTAACCAGCTAGCAATCCATGTCGTTGATTTCAACATTTCGATATCACGTGGTGTTGCAATATTTTCACTTATGAACGATTTATGCGTAAAATAACGTTAGCTCGGTCGCTATAACAACAAAATATTTAATACAGTTAACAGCTTTTCATAGCTAATGTATTTTTTAGCTTCCCAGGCAACGTTAATCTGTTTATAACGTTATAACGTTACTGTCAATGTTAGCAATTGCATGCTTCTGATAGTTAATGTTGGTCTTATATAAACGATAATTAGATCACTGATTGCATGTACGTGTTTGTTTAACATGGCTATTTTAACGGGTTAAGGTTACTGTTCGAACTAAAATATCTAACTTTGGCACAGCTAATTGGTAACGTTAGCTAATGAGACAACGTACGTGCCTCTAAAATTTAACTAGCCTAAACCTATATTTGCTGCAGAAAATAGCCAAACGTTATTCAACCAGCACAACTTTGTCTTCTTCAGCCGCCCTTTGTAACCGTGTAACATCTAGTGCATTGCCAGTACTGAGAGAAATTGATAGGTAACTTTTATTTGAACTAGCCCTAAATTATGATTTTGAATATATTTTCTATGTTAACAGGGGCAAAATGCTGTTGCGTGTTCAATTCGGGGAAGAGCAGAAATACGTCAAGCTGTCTGAGCTGACATTCGATGCTTTCTTGAAAGAAGGTGGGTACATTAGGTTAAAGCAATATACATCACCCAATAACAAAATAATACAGCATTAACCTATTATGCTATGATATCTAGTTAGGTCAATAATCATTGCTGTTCAAACTCCGGTGCAGGTCTTTCATCTTTTTTTGAATACAAAATTAAATATGACCATTGATTCTTGTGACAAAGTAATGTTTTTTCTTTATTAAACTTTTTTAAACAGCGTGTCTAAAATTCAACATACCAGAAAGCTGGCAGCCAGACATTAAGGTTTATGACCAGTCAGACACAGAAGTTGACACAGAGGTTTTTGAAGAAATAGTGAAGGAGTCACCTGGAACTTTCAGAATCATGCTGGGCAATGGAGGACTTGGTATTTATTCAGACAATTCACAAATTATTTGTTTAGTTTAAAGGCCGGAATGAGAATATTTATTGTCTTAAAAATAACTGATTCTTGTAATGTGTTTATATTTTGTACATATTTCATAATGAACAGGTGCCTCTCAATCATCATCATGCTCGGGTACATCTGATGACACCATCATCCTGAATTTAATGATGGGTGACCCTGTTGAAGAAGTAGCCGCTGACGAAGGAAGCCAGCCTAAAAGGCCATGCCACATAAACTACGAGTAGGGTGACCACCTGCTAATAAGCCCAAGGGGGGACAAGTGGTATGTTTCTGAGGGACAATGTGGGACACTGCCTGGCGAAGCGGTGCCCCCCCCCCCCCCCCCCACGGGCAGACTCACTAATACTGGTTTACCCATTTCTAGCACCTTACATGGTATATTAATAACGCCCTATGCCCCTGAACATGTGTAACTGCTGATGTAAGCTCATGAATAGGCCAACCAATGTGTATTTTTTTCTAAATAAAGATTAATATTTTGAAATCTCATACAATTATAATATAATTGACAGATGCACTTCCACTTACGATTTACTTTAGCTATTTAATTTTATTTTTCATTACAATTTATTCACTTTAAATACATTATAATATAAAATTATAGGACTAACAGGAATTGTAGTTGCTCAACACCACAGGAACAGTTTAAACAAAAGAGTCTTCCCAGTCTTCCTTGTACCCACCTTCTCTTTCTAACTGATGGTGGGGGGGCTCAGACTGCTCAGACTCGGGCTCTTTCTCCAGTTTTGAATTGGAAAGCCCATTCCTAAAAGTCCCTTCCCAGTGTCTGGTATGCACGTGCCTGCGCTGTCATGACAACGAATCGGAGGGATTTTAACTATTTGGCTGATTTAAAGTCATATTCTGTACATGGCTGATAGAGACGTTTAGAAGTCAGAGAGACTAAATCCGTTCAGATCACAGATCATCTCCAGTCTGTTGTTAATTAAAATCAGCATCAGATCTCATGTAGAGCACTTTGAGAGCTACAATTAAACTAGAGACTGTTCCAGCTGATATGTGGGTCTGATTATATTTTATTAAATCGGAATCGCACCACAGTGTTAAAGTCCCTTCCTGTTCTGGAATCGGCTGGAAACTGCCCGACTTTACCGCAGCTTTTAGTGTCCCCCCCCCACCACCCCCCGGCTGCTGCCGCCTGCTCTCGTCTACTTTACAGGCGCAGTTCATGTCCAACGAGCCTAATGTTCGTTTGGCTGCCTGGGCTCCAAGATATAGAGCGACCAACTTTTTTTTTTTGAGCAAGCGTTGATTGTGCGTGACACGGTCTCAATTTGCGGGGCGCGTGAATTGGGCTTCAAACGCTGTGCGCGCACGCGGGACGGGTGGTCACCCTAACTACGAGGCAAAATCGGTAAGTGGTGGAAATTGCTGTTAAGTCCATCTGAATGTTGTTTCACCATGGGAAGTGTTCTAGATAAGTATTTTTTTCAACATTACATATGGTTTCACAATAACGGAAAGCACATTTTATTCCACCTATAGTTGATTGAAAAAATCCTAACATCAAAACCTGGTGGTGAACGCATTATGCAAGAGTATGGAAAAACCAAATCTCTGACAGATGCCACCAGAAGACAGATGATTAACATACTTGCTGCTGAGATGACAGAAACACATGGGTAAGCATTAAGGGGCTATAAAGAAACATTGTTATTATTTTACAGTTATTAATTATGTAAATTTTGTTGTGCAATGTCAATTGAGTATGATGTTAACTTTGAATTCATTTGCTAGGACATCCCCCCCCAAAAGTGTTAGAGTGATGTATGCACAGGGGATAGTAACCTTGTTTCCCTATCTAGAAGACCCATACTCACAACATGGATATGTAAGTAAATGGGTTAGTGCAACATTATGCACATATTCACTGTTTGAAATGTTAATAGTACTCCTTTATAAATTATTATAATTGCATAGGAACATTACTACGATCCGGAGAGTGGTTCGGGATAGCTTGCATGGCGATTGAAGACCATACAGAGAAAATCAGCAGAGGAAAGAGGTGCCTCAGTCAGCAAATCTCCTAAAGGTATGTTTACTGATCAGTGACATGTGATTATAACCTGTGAATTGTACAGAAATTAGTTCTTAACATTGTATTTTCTCTTAAGTTGGTGGGCCAGGCCGTGGTCGTCAGCCCTTCGCCAATGATAGAGAGCTGTCTGATGAGGATGTGGAAGCAGCTATTGCTGTTTTAAAACACTCTTCTGATGAAAAGACTGTCCGTGAGAAGATGAAAATGACCTTCATATATCGGCAAGCAATGGTCAACGATGAAGCCAAATCATCAGATGTCTTCTTGGTCTTCCCACGATTTCTGGACACACCAGGACTGGTATGACATCTTAATAATTCATTGCATCACCAAAATATCCAATGTAGCATTATGTATCACTCATCACTTCTGTCTATGTGTGTTACATTGCAGATAGAACAAGATTTCAGACTTCTGTTTGGTGAGGCCACGGCCAACAATTTTTGAAGAAGTGGCCAACCACTTTCAAAGCAAAAGTAATAAAGGAAAGCCATGGACTTGTACCCACCACAGAACTCTTGGATTTGATGCGCAATGCTGAGTCAGCTGCTGAAGTTGAGAATGGTATGAATGGAACTGTTTTACTTTTTATTGTGGGTTAAGTAGGTGTGTAGAAAGTGTACATTTCCATATTGGTGCTAGTTGTCAATTTGAATGCTATACTATGATATAATGTTAACCAGGTTTTTATTCACTTATTTGTAGGCTGGGACAGTGACATGTCTGCCATCTTGCTGCTGCTACATTTGCTTCCACCATCTGCACAAGGTAGAAAGAGGCCGGGAAAGCTGTCTGCATATCAAGCTGTAGATCAGCTCATCAGATTTCAAAAGGTATGCTTAATGATAAGTTCACTTCTAAAAACATTTTGGCTGATAATTTACTAACCCGCATGTCATCCAAGATGTTCATGTCTTTCTTTCTTCAGTCAAAAAGGTTTGAGGAAAACATTACAGGATTTTTCTCCATATACTGGACTTCAATGGGGACCAATGGTTTGAGGGTTCAAGTCTGTCTCAATGTAGCTTCAAAGTCTCGACATGATCTCAGCAGAGAAATAAAGTTCTTATCTAGCAAAACAAACGGTCGTTTTCAAAACCCTCAAACCATTGGTCCCCATTGAAGTCCATTACATGGAGAAAAATCCGGTAATGTTTTCCTCAAACCTTAATTTCTTTTTAAATGAAGAAAGAAAGACATGGACATCTTGGATGACATGGGGGTGAGTAAATTATCAGCAAAAAATGTTTTCAAAGTGAACTAATTCTTTAAGAGTTGTTTAAAATATATCTTCCATCACTTCAATCTTGTGCACAGTTTGAGGTGATCTGATCTATTGTCAGAAATTAGTCACTAAAACAATTCTGTTAAATGTGTTTTGTTGTAGGTTGGAACCAGTGTGCAGCAGCATCTAGACAACATCACCCAAAGCAGTCAGCCCTACCTTCTCGCCCAGGGATCCACACAAAGCACCATTCACTCCTTCTTCATTGTGGTTGACAAGAATGCACTTCCATGCAAGGCAAAAGGTTCAGTTGGCGCTTTTGACGAACTCTTCAAAGCCCATTACGTCTTTGGTACGTCATACAGTTCTTCCCTGAGCAGCTTTTTCACTTTTGTGCAAACAACCATCTATAACATCGACATGGGGGGAACAAAGGAGACCCCTAGAGTTGCGGAGTTGCGAGCAAGAATGGTGCGTTAGTTGAGATAAAACTATGAAGTGTTTTCTTTGCAAAAGTGACCATGGAAGTCCAAACAACCTTGTTAAGCACTTTAAGGTAATTCATGGACTATGTACAGGCAGGACTCTTTTTTGAAGTGTGGTCAAGAAGGATGCTCACGTTCTTTTGGTAGTTTTTCAGGTTTAAGAAAGCATCTTAATAAGTGCCATGGAAGCAGTTTAGTTGATTCTGTGGAATCTGATCTTTCATATCCTCAAAGCACCATCAATACAAGTAATGTTTTTCATGTTGAAGAGTCGACTGAAGAGTTAGAGGCCGAGTCACAGTTATCTTCGCCATACATTGTAAATAGTTGTTCAGCTGTAATTTCTGATCTAAAGACAGCAGGTGTTGCTCAAAGTACACTGAATTCTGTAGTGACTTCCATGGAAGAGATTGTTCAAGATATCCATCAGCATGCTAAAGAGACAGTGATAAAGCATGTATTTAGTAATGAAAGAGAAACGGAAATGTGCAAGAAAGTTGAGGCGTGTTTTGAGGGGTTAGAGAATCCTTTCACAATTCTAAATTCGGAATACAAACGATCAAAATTTATGACTGACAAGTGGGAAATGGTTGAACCAATTGAATGTGTGATTGGTTCAAGATTTGACACAAGACGAAATAAAAAGACTGGAACATATGATCAGGTAGTAGTTCAAGATAAATTCATGTATATTCCAATTTTATCTACACTGCAGTCAATATTTAAAAGTCCGTATGTTGCAGAAATGTTGCAAAGCTCAGCAACCAGCGACTCTAGACTGAGAGATATTTGTGATGGATCTTTTTTTAAAAGTCACCCCCTGTTCTCAACTGAGAAGCAGACAATACAGATCCAGATGTTCTATGATGACTTTGAGGTCGCCAACCCTCTGGGTCCAAAGCGAGGTATTCATAAATTAGGTGGAGTATATTTTACTTTAAGAAACTTCTCTCCAAAATGGAATTCTTTTTTAGCTAACATACACCTGTGTGCCTTATTTCATGCTCAAGATGTTAAACGTTATGGTTTTAGTGAAATTTTTGCTCCCATTGTTCGAGATATTAAAGTGTTAGAGAGTGATGGTATTGAGATTCCATTATACAATGGTTTTGTTCGTGGCACTGTAGTGCAGGTTACTGGTGATAATTTGGGATTGCATTGTTTGTTTGGTCTAGTGGAGTCTTTCAGTGCAAGGTACTGTTGCAGGTTCTGTTTAGCGGAAAAGGAGGACTTTCAGACAGAATTCTCTGAAGACTCTTCCAAAATAGTTTTATGCACCAAAGATGTACACACTGCTCACTGTCAAGAAATGGCTTGTAATCCATCCCTTCCCTACGTTTTTGTGTGAAAAGTTCATGCATATTAAATTCATTGGAGTATTTTCACACAACAGAGAACTTCTCAGTTGATGTGATGCATGATGTGTTAGAAGGGGTGGGCCAGTACGAATTGAAGTTATTATTTCTGTATTTGAAGGAAAAGCATGTTACATCAGCAGAAATACATTCAAGAATACAAAGTTTTGATTATGGTTTCATGGAGAGAAACAACAGACCTGTAGCTGTTAATTTAAGTGAAGGATCTAATGATCTGGGACTGAATGCAGTTCAGTCCTGGTGCTTACTTAGGAATGTTCCTCTTATCTTTGGAGATTTGTTTACTTCTACTGACCAACACTGGAGCCTGCTTCTTTTACTTCTTCAAATAATAAACATCATATTCTCGCCTATGTTATCTCAAGGTTTATGTGTATATTTAAAACATTTAATTGTGGATCACCACACACTGTTTAAAAAGTTGTATCCTCAGAAAAACCTTTTACCAAAGCATCATTTTCTTGTCCACTATCCCCGCTGCATCCAAAAAATTGGGCCTGTCCTTCATAGTTGGTGTATGAGGTATGAAGGCAAGCATAATTTTTTCAAAAAACAGCTTAAATCGTTTAAAAATATTACCAAAACGCTTGCAAAAAAGCATCAGATTCATATGGCATATAGTTGGCGAAATTCAACAACTTTTAGTCGGTTTGACATTGGTCCAGGAAAAATGGTGTCTTTAAATATGGTAAAAGGAGGTTCTGGAATTGCTATGGCAATGCAAGTGCCCATCAGCATTCAGGTTATGAAGGTTAATTGGGCTAAACATAATGGGTTTGTTTATCGACCAAACTTGGTTATCTGTGGGAAAGTTGAATCTGAAGTGCCCGTGTTTTATCAGATTGAGTCAGTTCTGATAATGTTTGAAAAACTGTTGCTACTCACAGTGCCTTTAGTTACAGTAACTTTTCAAGAACATTTCCATGCTTATGAGGTGATCAAATCAAAGCAGGATTATGTTTTTTTTCATGTCGACAACCTGCATTACCCTAGGCCTTTTGACATACAAATGTCATATGGAGGGAATGACACAACTCTCCTCATCGTGCCATATTGCTTTCTCTGGTAAACATTTTATGATGAAGATATGTTTCTGTCAGAGACAAGGCAATGGGTTTGCAATGTAATTTCACTGACATCGAAATGCTTTCTTTTTTTTGTTAAAATAAATGGTGAGCGCTGTGATCTATTGTGATTGTGCTTGTTTTCATTTGATTGTAGTTGATAGTTCTATAATTCAGTAACACTGCATCTTATGATTTATAATTTTTTAAATCACTGAGAAATGAAAAGTAAATATTACATTCAAAGTGTCATTTTTTAAAGGAAAATTGTAGTAAAAATTGTAATAAAAAATTAACTCTACAGTGTGATCATATTACTCTTAACAGTGCAATTAAACTACAGTGTTAAATACATTTACACATTTCATTGTTATTTTTTACACAATATTGAGTAGAATTAACTCTAAAAACTTAACACTGACCAAAGAGTTAATTTTACACTGATTTTGAGCGGGACCAAATGTTATCTGAAACGGAGTCAATTTCAACTCTATAGGAGTTAAATTAACACTTCAGTTTTTACTGTGTATTATTATTATTTTTTCATGTATATTGTACGTATATTTCATTTATATTTTTAGTCTGTACTGTGTGACTGTTGTACGCTGCTGTAACACTATAATTTCCCTTTTTTTGGATCAATAAATATCTATCTATCTATCTATCTATCTATCTATCAAACTCATCGAAGCAGAAGCAAAAATCCAAATGTCACATTCCTTGCTAGGTCTACACAATGTTGTGATGTTAAAACGTAACTTCATTCCTCTTTGCTGTTGCATTGCGATAACAAATAGCTACATTTGTGTAAAGTAATCAACAGGCTTCATGTCCGTGTTGAGTAGGGAGGGAAATGTAATGCATACCCCTAAGTTTTTTCTTCTTCTAATATTTATCATGAAATGAGGAAGCGATATAGAGCCCCAATTAAACAGAAAGTGAGAAAAACAGCAGTGAGAGAAACAAATCAAGGGACTGAAGAGCAGGAAGAGGGAGAGCCAGAGGAGTTTTGGGAGTTTGGAGAGAGGGCATGTGATGAAAGTGAGGGCTCTGACACAAAGAGGGATATTCCAGAGGGTGAGGAAGGTGAAGAAGAGGGTAAAGAGCATGAAGAAGAGAGTGAGGAGGAAGAAACCTTAAATGGGACAGAGAGAGGAACAGCCAGAGGGACAGCAAGTGGATCCATGTGGATCAAGTACTGCACCATCAGGTTTGTGATGAAGAAGGTTCTTACTATTTTCAAAGCAGTGCAATTACAATTTCATTGTAGGTCTGCTGTGTGTCCTTAAAATGGTGCTTTCTGCTGGAAATTCTTTTTTGTGTCAATACGGCTCTGTTTCTTTTTTTAAAGTACGTATTTGGCCTACATTTTGAAATGCATGCAGGTATACATGCATACAGTGGTAAGCATGCGTTTAGGAACCCATGCTGAAGTTGACTTAAAAGAGGAATTAAAATCATCTTTTAGAAATTGATCTTAATGCCTTAATTTAATAAAAAGAAAAAGCCAACCTTTAAGTATACCAAATGCATTGTCCAGCGATGGTGGTATAGTGGTGAGCATAGCAGTAGTTTTCGTTGTGTGGTTACTTGCTTTATTTGTCACAAAGTAACCAGAAAGGTTACTTGCCCAACCAAATTGGAAAAAATAATAGATCTCTGTTATGGTACAAATAAGGGAGCATCAATCAATCAAGCTGCCTCCACGAGGATCCACAGACACAGGCAGTGCACTACGATTTGCAATTTGTTTAAAGTTTATGAACATTTGAGCAGACATATACAATGCTGCTTTTCAGGTTGTTGTGGCCGAGTGGTTAAGGCGATGGACTAGAAATCCATTGGGGTCTCCCCGCGCAGGTTCAAGTCCTGCTGACAACGAAAGGTGATCTTTAAGAGTGGCAGCAAACAAATGACACCTCACGGTTTACCAAATCACAGATGTGCCTTCACAAACAATATTGTGTTATCTCATAGGTACTTTGGAGTACTGTGTTACAAGATTTGCAGTGAACGTTGTATTGTCCACTAGAAAGACAGCAGGTGTTTTACTTTTGACTATGATTCATTCCATAGCAGTGCATGCATTTTGCCCAGGTTTGATTTCCATCCACCGCAGTTGCATTTACAGGTTTTGAAGCCATATACAACATTAACATTACATGTTTTACCCAGGTTTCTTCTTTTATTCAGTGATATTTCAATATCCTTGTGGGAGTCATCCCAAAGGATTGGTAAAAATAAGTCTAAGTCTATCTCAGGAAAAAGAAAAAAAAATCTGAAAATCTTCAGGGGATGTAGCTATTGGCTTTTTCCTTACGAAGGTTTTCTTTTCCATTAACATTTATAAGCATACCGTTAGTTACGGTGCCTGTGTTTGTCACGATGTGGAGAACTAATGCTTGCATGTAGTGTGGCTGAGTGGTCTAAGGTGCTGGGTTAAGGTTCAGTCTCTCTGGAGGTGTGGGTTCAAATCCCACCACTGCCATCTACATTTATTACACAGCTGGAAGCCAACCAATGTGATCTCTTACAGCTGTATCAATGGGCTGAACTTGGTGAAGTAACTAGAATCATCCATCAATCGCCTTGCTGAGATTGTTCCTTGTTAACCTGAGGTTCAACAATTGGTGAAACCTTCCTTTCCAGCACTTTGGAGTAGAAAATCAACAAATAATTGTGATTATTAATCGTGATCTCCATATTGATCAAAGTATTTGTCGTTATCATTTTGGCCATAATCGTGCAGCTCAAAGAGATTTTATCAAACCAGGTTGGGCAAGTAACCTTTCTGCTGACTTCTTGTAAAAAAAGCAACTAACACAACTCAAAGAAAGCTACTGCGATGGCTGGGAATCAAACCCAGGTCAACTGCTTGGAAGGAAGCTTTGCTCACCACTATACCACCATCACTGGACAGCACTTTTTCACTTCAAATCTTGTAATACATTTGGGTATTGAGACTGGAAATGCGCTCTATCACTGAAAGTCCCTCCAGGGGGGTCCTGTGTTATCACAATCAACGGAATGGGAAGTTCGTATAACAGTGTTGGCTACCTTCGATAGCTCAGTTGGTAGAGCGGAGGACTGTAGAGGCATAAAGCTGAAATCCTTAGGTCGCTGGTTCAACTCCGGCTCGAAGGAGAAGTTTTTTTTCCAGAGTTTCCCTTCACGGATCAATAAAGTATTTCTGATTCTGATGTAGAGATGGACAGACTACCCAAAAGCATAATACTTATTGCCGGCACATAACAAGAAACAAAAAAAAGAGGTCGGGTAGATATGAGCGCAGAAATCCTTTTACAACAGGCTTTACGTGATATTCATGAAACGTTCGTATCACACCAATCAGAGCGTTGATTTTGCCATTAGAAGTGACAGTAGGGGCGGCTGTGGCTCAGTGGTAGAGCGGTTGCCTGCCAACCGGAAGGTTGGTGGTTCGATCCCGCCCCTGCAGTCATTGTCGAAGTGTCCTTGGGCAAGACACTGAACCCCGATTGCCCCCGGTGCTGCGCATCGGAGTGTGGATGTGTATGAATGTATATCTGATGAGCAGGTGGCACCTTGTACGGCAGCCCCGGCCACAGTGTATGAATGTGTGTGAATGGTGAATGTTTCCTGTAGATGTAAAAGCGCTTTGAGCAGTTGTTAAGACTGGAAAAGCACTATATAAATACATCACATTTACATTTAGTAGTATTGTGATAAATTTGCCTCGCGCGTGACACTCTTTTCCATCATATTCAATAACTAAACCAGATTATTCAATCCATTCCTCTACTTAAATGCAAAGTAGTCTCATCCAGGACCTATCGCACCCTAAGCGAGAATCATAAACCTAGACCAATTAACAAGGAGAGTCATGTCCTGCTCATTGTTCCTCATATCTTTTCCCAGTTTTTTTCTATTGCGTGCAGTTGAATTAGGATATGAAAATTGCCAACATGCTGTACTACAATTGTGCTGGCTCCAAATATGGGTTAATTTAACAATAAACTGGATTTTAAAGTACAGATTAGGGTTGGAACACATAGCTTCAGGGCTCGTCCGGGAGTTGAACCCTAGACCAACGAGCCACGTAAATATAGCTTATTAGCAATTTCCCATCAAGTAAATGTGACCAGTCAGTGACTTGAAAGCCAACCGTTGAGAAGTTTGTTTGGCATGTAGTGTTTTTATGGCTCCACTGCCAGATTGAGCTTTCTGATTATATTGGACTAAAGACTACTTTTGAAGCAAAACATTTTACCAACATTGGAACTTGAATTTTTTGGTCAAAAGTGACAGCAGATAAGCCTAGTTTCCACCATCTATTGGACGACAGACTACTTTTGTCAAAATTAGAAATTGAATATTGGTAAAAAAGAAATGCAGTTTGAAAGAGGAAATGCAGCTTGGATTTGTCACTGACTTGAAAGACTATGGTCAGGTAGATTGGCATGGGGTCTTTTCATGGCTCCACTGCCCGATTCAACTTTCCGATCTCTTTTGACAACAGGAAGAATTTGATACAAAATATTTTTACCAAAACAAAGACTTGATTTTGTCAGTAAAAAGTGATAGTATAATACAACAGCTCTCCACATGACACACACAGGGACCGTGACTAACATTACGTTTGTTAATATCACCAGACATTAGGCCACGTGGGTTATCTTTGGGCTGCTCTATGGTCTTCTGCAGAAGGATAAATCCCAGAGTTGGCTCACTCCAGGTTATTTAAACAACAAACTTCCCTGGGTGGACTTGAACCACCATCCTTTCAGTTAACAGCCGACTGCGCCGACCTATTGCGCCACAGAAACTGCTCCTGTATGGTGTTTTATGAGCGGGAGCTCGATCTTTAAGCCACAAGCATTTGCTTTATGGCTTTTTGAAGTCGTGCTGCACATGTCTGCTTATCAGGCTATTTTCCTGTTACTCAGAAATTGGGGAAGCTGACTCATGTGGAAATGGAGAAGCTGGACGTGCATTGTCTTGTTCTTACATGTCAATTGGATTCTGACTTTCAATTCAAATATTTGGCATCCAAGAAAATTTCAGAACTGATGATGTATCAGTCATTGTGCTGGTGGTTTCTTGGTCACAGCAACAAGCTTGATCATTGACATACAGTTGCACGCCACGTATCACAAAACTGTTGGGTGGGGCCTTATATATTTGCTTGTATTACATCAAGTGACATGCATACTAATGACTGCAAAGATTAATATGTATACGGTTTGCAGAACTGTACCTTCTAATAGACATAAGGCCACTTGGGTTATCTTCGGGCTGCTCTATGGTCTTCTGCAGAAGTGTAAAGACCAGATTTGGCTCTCTCCAAGTTATTTAAGCAATAAACATCCCTGGGTGGACTTGAACCACCATCCTTTCAGTTAACAGCCTACTGCGCTGATCTATTGCGCCACAGAAAGTGCGCCTGTCTGATGTTTTATGAGCAGGAGCTCAATCTTTAAGCCACAAGCATTTGCTTTATGGCTGTCTGTTAAAACATGAACAGAGACAACTTCTCTTTGTTGAAGCATTATTACAATCAAGCATCAGGATATACATGGGGGGGGGGCTCTGCTATGGCTGTGTGTGGTAATAAAAGAAATACATAACATTGTAAAGGCTACCATACACAAGGCATAGGAATCATATATGCTAGTAAATAATATAAACCCAATATCAATTACATTATCTTAATGAGCAAGGACATTTAACAATGGCCATTATATCGAATCAGGCAGGTGTAAGCTAGCTAACAGGTGTAACCTAGGTAACAGGTGAAGAACACAAACAAGCTAACTTTTAAATTTGCCAGAACTACAGACCAATACAACAACAGGCTTAAATGAACTGACAACATCAGTTCTAGGACTTACAGTTCTCAAAGACGCACACAATCTCAGTTGATTATCCTCCTGACAGCCAGTCTCTTGCTCTTTTCTCTCACAATCACACCTGATATACGACTTTTAGTACAAAACTAAAGTAACAAGCCAATTTTGTAAAATGTAAGGAGTAGAAAGTGCAAATTGTATTGGACTGCCTCAGTCTGTGGATCCTTATGGAGGAAGCTTGATTGATTGATATACTGCCTTATTTGTACCATAACAGAGATCTAATATTGTATTAAACCAGGTTGGGCAAGTAACCTTTCTGGTTAGTTCTTGACAAATAGAGTAAGTAAAATCACTCAACAAAACTACTGCAAAGGCTGGGAATCAAACCCAGGTCAACTGCTTGGAAGGCAGCTATGCTCACCACTATACCACCATCGCTGGACAATACAACTTTCACCGCTAATCTTGCAACACATCTGGGTAGTGAGACTGAAAATGAATGATAAGACATATATTGGTGGAGACGGGAGGCTTCCAGTACCTATGAGATAATACAGTATTGTTCATGAAGGCACATTTGCAATTTGGTGAAATAGTATATAATGATTGTTTGATATGATCCCTTATCTGTAACATAACAGACACCTAATATTTTCTCAAACTGGGCTGGACAAGTAACTTAATAATACAAGTTATTCATTTTATACATCAATTTTTAGGAACGCATAATATATTAGGGATGAGCGAGTACAGCATTATCTGTATCGGTATCTGTTAACCATATGACTCATCTGTGTCTGTATCTGTTGCTACGGTAGGCAAACTGGTGTGAGTCCAATGTTGATGGTAGCAAGTCTTTTAGGTGTGCCAAGACCAGCTGCTCAAAGCACTTCATTACGATGGGTGTGAGTGCTACAGGGCGGTAGTCGTTAAGGCACTTCGGGCTGGAGTGTTGATACAGCAGCTTGGGCAAGAGACAGGTTGAAAATGTCGGTAAAACCCCAGCAAGCTGCTCTGCACATGCCCTGAGTACGCGTCCAGGGATGTTAACTGGTTCAGCAGCCTCGTGCGTGCGGATCCTGCTCAGTGCCTTGCAGACATCTGTGGAGGAGAGTGTGATTGGCGGGTGGTTGGCTGAGGGTTTGAGCTTGGTGGCAGTTTCTTTGTTGTCTCTTTCAAAGCGAGCATAAAAGTAATTTAGCTCGTTCAGGAAATTGACATCAGTGGCTGCGGGGTTTGTAATTGTCTCAATGTTGCTGTCAAACTTTAAGTTAGAGTCCATGACTACACCAAGATTTCTGGCTTTCTCTGTTGTTTTTAACATCGTAGTTTGAAGCTGAGCGCAGACTTTTAATTGTTCCTCTTTTGCTCCAAAAAAACAGCAACTCGGTTTTCCTTATTTAATTTCAGAAAGTTCTGGCACATCCAGCTTTTTAATTTGTCTAATGCACTTAGTCACTTTTACTGTAAATGTTTGAAATGTTGTTAGACATGTTAATTTTTGACACATCGCTATTATAAACCAGATTCAGTCACAGATGCTTTGTCTTGGATTCTGAGTGACAGTGAATATGTAGTAAACCTAAATATATTTACATGTATTTACTGTGGCTACTGGAACAGCGCCACCTATCAATTGACGTGCCAAAACTAGCACTAGGATGTTCCTCGTTGGTATAATGGACAGTATCTCAGCCTATTACGTGGAAGACTGGGGTTTGATTCCCCGAAGGGGAGATTTTTCTACCAGCTTAGGCCTCCAGGAAATCGTGTTGGACTACTCATGAGGGGAAAGCGGTCCTTGGCTCAGGCTGTGTTCAGCATGGGAGGAGAACTCCTGACCCTAAATGGGAATATTGTCAAGCGATGGAAGGAGCACAACTCCTGGACATGAACAACACGTCTCAAGGCGCAGCAGGAGGTGGGAGAGTGATTCTTTTTATGCTCTTTGCAGATGATGTGGTTCTGTTGGCTTCATCATCCTAATCATCATCTTCATTCTCCTCTGCCGTCTGCTGGGGCAGCAGCATCGGAGCCAGCGATACAAACAGACTGAACAAACTGATCAGGAAGGCTGGCTCCGTGATCGGCTGCAAACAGGACACTTTTGAAGCTGTGGTGGAGAGGAGGTCTCTGAACAAACTGTTATCTATCATGGATAACCCTGACCATCCTCTCCACCCCCCATTGGTCCAACAGAGGAGCAGCTTCTCAAAGAGGCTCCGACAGCTTCGATGCCGCACGGACCGCTACAAAAAATCATTCCTAACACAGGCAATAACACTTTTTAACATGTCATCACTGGGGGCTAGATGAGACTTTTTAGACACCACACTACTGCACTAAGTGCAACCTGCACAATTGGTTTATTTACATTTAGCATACATTTTAGCATATTATTTAAGCATTTGCACATTTTGGGTTTCCCATCCTGTATATATGCAAATATTTGTTCTTGTATTTTATTCCTATTATTATTACTTCATGTATATTGTATGTATGTATATTTTTCCTAGTATCTAATTTATATTTATGTTCTGTGTTGTTATTTTCTTTAAATTTAGAAAATATTTTCTAATGTGCTTATTAGTACATTTGCCTCTCATAACATCAATAAAGAGTCAAAATAAACCAGGAACTTCATTACATTCAGTACATTCAGTACACTCTGGCCAAACTGCTGTCTGCTACACACCAGTTTTTAAAAAGTCAGGCTGTTCACTGACCAATCACTGACATCCACATATGTAGGTCATTAGCATTCAAGGTTTCTTTCAATCAGTTGATTAGAGTGGTCTTTGACTCTCAGGGTAGACTTATAAAAGCTGGTGTGTAGCAGACAGCAGCACATCGTGCCAGTTAGGCCAGGATATACAAGCAAGTGGTTCAGTTTAGCTTGTGTTGGTTAGCAGGTGTAGTTTGCTAGCAGCTAGGCTAGCTTTAGACACTGCCAACATCAGTGGCTATGGCTTTTGGGTGTTATCTCAGGTAATTTGCAGGATCATGTCGCTTTACAAGCTGTTGGTTGCCGTTAGTGCACCCTATGGTTTCAATTAATGTTTTTAATACATTAAATTTGTATTAACAGTGTGACCTTGCTCCTGTCTGTGTGGACAACTGCAAAGTGTGATCATATTCCCAATGATAAGAACTAAAACTTCTGCTTAAACACATGCCTGTTAGTTCTTGGTGCATATACTTCAATTTGAACCCTTTTGTTCATGCAGGAGTTCATATGGAGTGTCGTGATCGTTACTTCATGATAGCTGTTGATCTCTCCTACTCTGGGAATGAACCTGTCTTTGAGGCGGTTGGTAAGTCCTGCACAGCATTACAAGCTAGGGGTCAGAAACCATGTGTTCTCACTATTGAGCTACAATGGCTATTTAACCTTATTTTGTAAGTTATTCTTAAGACTGGCCTGGCAGGTTTTTACTTTTGAGTAAATCTGACCCATTAATCCCAAGTATTTCACTGAATAGAGTGAAAACTTTGTTTGAGCAGACAAAACTAGGGATTTGTCTTTCAGATGAGACGGGTGTGTACCCCATCACTAAGGAGTATGCAGCAAAGTGCGGCTACAGTGTCAGTGTTGTCCCTGCATCAGAACATCTGGAGCTCAGAGCCTCTTACTTCAGCTGTCACACTGACAACAAGGTCCGTACAAATGGCATACAACACAGTTTTGGGTTATTTCTGCACACTGTGGAGCCTTTTTCAGGAACACATGTTTTTCATCTTTTGATTGGATATTTCAGGAGGATGAAGTACTCACATTCAGCTTCAACCTGATTGTGACACCCAAGGGAAAAGACGTCACCTATGCTTTGAACAAAACCTGTTGTCCCCCTCTTCCCTGGTCTCCCAGAGAGGTCACCTGTGAGGTCAACTACATGGAAGTAAGCTTGGTTGCATGTTATGTAACCTGTGCAATTTCCAAATATTTTAACTACCCCTGGTTTCTTTGTCGGTGTCTGTGAGGAGTGATGTGGCATGTCCAACAGGGACAAAGAAGGATGACTGGGATGCTAGTTTCAAAAGGGTATGTTTGACATGTCTACTGGGAAAGGTGTGAAATTTGTCATTGGCAGTTGGATAACATGCATCAAATTTGTTTATACAATTCAATGGTTTGACAATGTGCTTTATTCAGGCCTATTCCTCAGCCACTTCAGCTTGGCAGGTGATGTTTCAGAGGGCGCAGCCAGGGGTGTTGCCCATTAGCCTTAACACGGCTAAGACGCATGGATATACATTTGACTTAACAGATGGAAGGCTTGTATTTCGTACTCGGTATGGACAACCTGAATCATACAGGACTGAGGTAAACTACTGATGCAGAGTTTAGTGCATCTAGTTTTTTTTTTTTTTTTTTTTTTTTTTTTTTTTTTTTTTTTTTTGAAATTCCAGAATGGTATGTTTTTTTTGTCCGGTAAATCAGTTTATCCCCGCCCCCCTCCAGGTGAATGGTGTTCCAGTAGAGGTGGTCCATGCAACACTATTGTCCCGACTAAGCTGGGTTTCAGTCATGGTTGACCTGGTGGCTGCTTGCTCAATGCGTCAGTATTGCCATCTTTCATGCTGTGGCTTTTTTTCCCCCTTGACATACAGCAAATAAAACTAATACTGGTGTAATATCTCTCAGATAAAGGATCATATGACAACAGTAGCTACATTATGTGGGAGACTTCTGAGGTGCTACATCCATGGGTGTCAGATGTAAACCAGATGCAGGTCAACATGGAGTCAATGGTGAACTTGTGGCGCAGCCGATTGCAGAGAAGAGAGGCTACATTGTGAAGCAGCACAACTCCACAGTCAAGATCAGCATCCCCTCTAAGGCTGAAGGAGTATACAGGAAGGTCAGGAGGCAGGGCTATTGTTCATTAAACATGTTTTAAAATGTGGAGGAGTTTTGAGCTAGTTGCATATTTAAATACATTTCCTGATACCTTGTTTTTTTCACAGAGCATCGTGTCTGGGAACCTACGAGTTCTCCATCTTTCATCTCTACTTGGAGCAAATCTCTGTGGATGAGGATCATGGTGACACCAGACTTCGCATTCACAGGATGCTGGCCACTCCCCTGCTGCCATGCACAATTTTCACTGAAAACAGTAAGTCTAACCAGGCACACTGATGGATGAAGCTTCATGAACCAGTGTCTTTAACATCTGAGCCCACTAGATGTGCACTTAAGAGAAATGCCCAAGGCATTGCAATTCAGTATATTCTCAACCAATTGAACAGAGTGCCATCTATTAGTGTCAGGAAAATAGACACTGGTTCACAAATCTTCATTAAGCCATCACAAGGCACTTGCTTTTTGTTTCAGGAACAGTTTCTGAGGAGCGTGCATTAACGGTCTACCTCGGGGACGTCCCAGAAGACGTTGAGTTGGTTGCAGTTAACTTGAATGGACGGGATTTTACAGTTCCCTTTACAAATGCAAGCAGCCACACCATCGCAAAAGTTAATGTTTCCAACCACACTCATGGCTACGTTCTGAAGGTGTCTTTTGATGACCCTGTTGTCATGCAGCAGGTAAAAGGGCTTTGCATTACATGTGCGGTATTTCCAGATGTCATGTTTACACATAAACTTCATCCTGCTTGAATCAACATATTTTCTATGTCCTTTAGTTAATCAAAGATGCAACAATTCAGCACAGGCTGGACCTCAACTACACCCTGACTGTTCTGCCTGAAAATAAGCCTTTTTACCAACTAGCATCAGTGATGGCGGTAACCGATGTCTGTAAGTTTCTTATTTTAGACATGGTCAATCCTAGTGTATGAAGCAGAGTAACAGTGTTGTCTTCACAGCTCCTCCAGCCTTTGATGCCGTCTGTTCCGAGTCTGGCATCAGCTTTAAACTGGACCACCGGCCTATTGACCCCCTGTGGGAGATCCGTATAGGCTCAGAGCTGCTGACTACAGAGCTGGCAGCTAAGTACGGCTACATCATGAGCAACAATAGCCAGAGACTGCTGCTCGAGGTGCCGCTCTTCACTCATGGCTACAAGTACAAGGTGAGATGAGACTAGAGCATAAACACTTGTATTTAATGGGATGTTTTATACATGAACATCAGTCAATATGTTGCATGTGTTTTAGAACATTACTGTAAGGACTTCGTTGGCACTTTTGAGCTCCTCATGCGGAATTGTGAAACAGAGGGCCAAATTTCAACTATCAAGACTTGTCAGTTCTCTGCTACTGAACTCATTGGTAAGGAGTATTCCCCCCCCCCCCCCCCCCAACTTTAAGATCCTTATATAGCTTACAAAAGTGCTAAAACTCAGTTCTCTGCAGTTTGTTCAGCTGATGGCAGGATAACTGTGGTGGCTGACTTGTCTCTGGCCATCACAAGTGAAGGAGTTCCTTCTAGAATCCACCTGGTAGATAAAAACTGTAGACCCAAAGAGATGGACGGCACCAGGGCTCTCTCTTCTTTTCCAATAAACAGCTGTGGATCCACAGTTGAGGTACTGCTTCTTAATGTAACTGAACTCATTCACAATTTTATATCTGGCAATATGAGCACCCAAATGTTATGCTTGATTTCTCCAGCTTGGCAAGGAGTCTGTGACTTACAAAAACGAGATTTTCTTCAGCAAGAAGTTGAATGCACCAACTGTCTCCAGCAATGATTTTGACAGGTAGATTTTCAACCCAACTATTTTAGCTAATACAACTCCCTCAACTTAACGCAAACAACCCTATTTTCTTGTCTTGCAGGGTGACTATCCAGTGTACATATGCTCTGGCTGGACTACTGTCAGTATACAGGTTTCAGTCTGACACAGCTGGGGTCGGCCATATTGTGCATTCTGCACACTCGACTGAAGGTTGGTTGTTTACCTGTTGAACTGAACCGCATCCTTAATACATCACATGCTGACATCTGTCTGGTCTCTCCAGGTCTACTGGGTCCCACCATCAACCCCACTACAGTGCAAATGTTGTCCACTCAAAGACGTGTATCAACTAAACCTAAGTACATCAGTGTATCCAGCTTGACAAACAATGTCTCAAGCGCTAGTGTTCCAGGAACGGTCTCTAACACTGTTGCTAGCGTGTCACGCAACATCTCTAGCATTCCAGGCACCGTCACCAGCAACATCTTTAGCGTTCCGGGCACCGTCTCTAGCATTCCAGGCACTGTCTTGAGCACCACTAGCATTCCAGGCATGCTTGCTAGCATATCAAGCCCAGTCTCTAGTATTCCAGGCACTATATCGAGCGCCGTCGCTAGCAACATCTCTAGCATTTCAGACACTGTATCAGGCATTCCAGGCAACATCTCTAGTGTTCCAGGCACGACCACTAGCATACCAGGCAGTGTCTCAAACACAGTCGTTGGCAACATCTCTAGCATTCCAGGCACTGTATGGGCACCACTAGCATTCCAGCCACGTCTCCAGTGTTCCAGGACCTGTATCAGGCACCCTTCCTAGCGTATCAAGCAACGTCACTAGTGTTCCGGGCACTGTTGCTAGCATTACAGGCAACATCTCTAGTGTCCCAGGAACCGTTGTTGGCGTACCAGGCAGTGTCTCAATCAACATTTCTAGCATTCCAGGCACAGTCTCAAGTGTTCCAGGCCCTATGTCGGGCACACCGTCGAGCACTACTAGCATTCCAGGCACCCCTGCTAGCATATCAAGCACCATCGCACATGTTCCATGCACCCTTGCTAACATATCAAGCACCATCGCACATGTTCCAGGCACCGTCACTACAGTTCCGGGCACAGTCTCTAGCATTCAGGAAACATCTCCAGCCCCATCGCTAGCATTCCAGGCAGTGCCTCAAGCACAGTCATTGGCAAACATCTGTAGCGTTCCAGGTACTGTGTCGGGACCGTCTCTAGCGTTGCAGGCACTGTATCGAGCACCAGTAGTGTTCCAGGCACCGTCTCTAATGTCTCAGTCACTAGTATTCTGAGCACTGTCTCAAAGGAAGAAGCTATTAAGCCCACTACAGCGCTTCAAACACCAGTGTCATCTACCAGATGCACCCGACGATGTTTTTCAGTGAGACCTGCTTTCCAGCCTTCTGAGTCCAAAGCATCCAGCTATCCAAACGATGTCTCAAAGGAAGTAACCATTAAGCCCACTAGAGCGCTTCAAACCCAGTGGCCACTACAGATGCACCCGAAGATGCTTTGCAATGCAACCTGCTTTCCGGCCTTCTCCTCAGTACATCAAAGTATCTGGCATTCCAAACTATGTCTCAAAGAATATATCAGTCTTTCAAACCACTGTCTCAAAGCAAGTATTCAACTTTTTAAACTATGTCTCAAAGAAATTATCTGACTTTTTAAATGATGTCTCAACGACGGCGTCAAGCTTTTTAAACGATGTCTCAATGACCGCATCTGGGCTGTAAATGATACAAGAGGTAAGTTTGCTTATCTGAACTTTGTCGTCATTTAATTTCCTGAAGTTTTGGTAATTGGTCTTGTGTCATTCTGTTGCATTTTCTCAACAGGAGCCAGAGGGTCATCAACACTATAGTGACTCCATGTTTTGGACAGGAAGTTTTAAATGTGAACTTCAATAAATTTGTATCTTAAATGCGCTTGACTGGTCATTGAGACTACATGAAAATGTATGTACCTAAAATTGCTCAAAGAACTGTTGCAAACTTAACATGCAAGATCCTAGCGCTTGGACCCAGCTTGAGGGTTTGAGACTGAAATCAATCTTTAAATGTTGACTGCTGTATAAAGTTAGTGCTTTATGTGGTTACAAAGGAAGTTTCAGGACCGCAGTGACAAAACTTACAAAAAAGGTATAACAGAGATGTTTGTAAAATACTTGCATAATATTGATTTTACTTTCTTTTTTTTTTTTTTTTTTAATTCTCAACAGAGTGGCCCTGACTTCATAGCTGCACATCTCTAGATATGAGCTGGGTGTTAGGACCAGTCAGCAGAACCTTGAGGCTGTGCTTCAGCTCTTGGAGCTGCAATGTAACTGGGACCTGAACATAGTGCGGTCTAAAAACATCTTGCCAAAGGACTACAGTGTAAAATTTGCCACCTGGCAAACCCTGGACCATTTATTAAAAAAAAAAAAAAAGTTACTGTGAGTTCTTTACAAAAGTGCTTTTATAAATCTTAAACAGAACTTACCAGTGAGAGGCTGATATGATCTAGTATGTTAGATGAGCAGCTCATTTTTGTACACACTGAAGTCATGAATTTCACTCTGAACATGATTTAGGCTTTAATATTTAATTCAAGGGGGCTGTGGTAGTTGAGTTTAGCCAGAAAAATTGCGCATCATGTAGCAATGACAAATTTAGGACAAGGATCTTAGTTGAGATTAAAATACAAACAAGTGCTTCCAGGTGGAAATATTTTTTTAAGTAAACTTGGCTTTCCATCTTAAAAGTGCTGTTATGTTGAGACAACATTTGCTATTTAAGACACTTGTCACGTTTCCCAAAGTTTTTTTTTTTTTTTTTTTTTTTGGAATTTTTTTTTTGAATCTTTTAACATTTGTCACTTTTTGTCGTTTTCTTCTCACTTTTTAATGCTTTCTCGATTACTTCTGCGTTTTTTTTTTTTGGGATGTTTGTTTTTCCCTATATTTCTGTCATTTTTTCAATGTCCTAAATGTTTTTTTCTTAAAATTCTATAAAATTAAATAAAACACCAGGTAACACTTTAATAAACCATTTATAGATGGTAATTGATAGTTAATAATCTTTAGTTATTTATGTTAGGAAACAGTTTACTGTAACAAACCATTAAAAATTATAATAAACAATGTTTTACTAATTGTAAATTAGTGTTTGTTGTAATAGTTTAGGACAGGCTGGGGACTTTTTTGATACACTAGTTAGGGCATAGAATCGAATATTGTTAGGGAGTAGTAGTTAGTCACATAGTTTCAGATTTATCTAACATATAATCAAGAATATAATATAACTAAAGGGAGACTTGGCATACAGCCCGATCGGTGGGGAGAGTTCTAGCCCGACGGGCTGGAGCTCTCTTTACCTCGTCTCTCTTGGTTTGCTGTAATAATTGTTTTAGACAGCTGGGGACTTATTTTGATACACTGAGCTCCTCTCTCTATCTTTCCATCTTTCATTTATGTGCATCCATGTCCCAGAATGCTTGTTACTAACCTAGCTCTGGGGAGTCATTCCCCGGAGTCCTTATGTTCTTTTTTCCCCAGCATGTTCCCTTGGATCAGAGAGGCTCCAAAATCAGGGTAGCAGCTGTCGCTTGGTCCCGCTCCATGTTCTGTGATGCCATGTTCAACTGCTACACTGCAGTGCCCTGCTACGTCCTGCTACGTCCTGCTACGTCCTGCTACGTCCTGCTGTGCCTTGTAATGCCGCACAGCGTCCTGCTATGCCATGAACTGCTACAAACTACTAATTATTTCTATTTTTGTTATTGCCACTCTTCATTAAACCCCAACCGGCCCGTCAGACACCGCCTACCAAGAGCCTGGGTCTGACCGAGGTTTCTGCCTAAAAGGAAGTTTTTCCTCGCCACTGTCGCACTGTTGCTTGCTCTGGAGGAAAATACTAGAACTGTTGGGTCCTTGTAAATCTGGAGCGTGGTCTATCTGTAAAGTGTCTTGAGATAACTCTTGTTATGAATTGATACTATAAATAAAATTGAATGGATTGTCCACCATGGACTAAAACATACTTTAAGACTAACTTTCACTTAGCATGTTTTGTTACCTTAACACGTTAATTTCTACATATCTACTACTACCATCTGATCATATTCCCTTCCTCAATACTCCATAAAGAAGCAAAGAACGATCATCAATGACAGAGAGCATATGAAGTGAATCATTACTCTCTGTCAGCTTCACGCTCAGAAAAGAATATCACGACTCATCATCGTGGTCGCGAGACCAAACACTTTAAAAACACATTCCTCAAGTCAGAAACTCTAGAAATGATCCCTGAAAGTATAGTCTTGGTTAGACTGAGGGGGGGGAACTGCATCTCATTCACTGCAGAGTGATTGTCACTACAGGGTTCAGAGGGACAGAAGCTAATCGTTACGTGCTCCAGAGGACTCTGAGGTGAGAAAATCTATTTAGATCTTTAAGAAGACCGATATGTAGATTGAATTAGATTTTCAGTCACTGTTGTCTCAATACTTCAGTGTCAGCCTACTTATTCTCTACACATAAATGTTCTAGTTCTTTCTTTGCATTAAACACCAGCCAATCACAAGTGTTACATGTGAATAATGTAGAATTAATCAGGAAGCTCACTTAAAAGATGGTTGCAAGGTCTACCAAATGTTTTTTACAACTGTAAGCTGTTGGAAACTTGGTTGCCATCTTCCCTCAAAATGTCAATCACATTGTTTTTCAGCCCCTGAGAGCAGAGTGGAAGCGTGCTGGGCACCTAACCTAAAGGTTGATGGATCAAAACCATTCTCTGCTATTTTTATGCTATCTGCATTAAGTCTATTTCCAGTCTGTTAACAAATCATCTGTTGCTGCAAGTGTCTGATGTGAAATGTCTCCACTTGCAGAAGAGTAAACTTAATCATGTCAAGTTTCAATAAATATAAAAATGGAAGCTACAGTGCTCAGAACTGCCATGACACCCATAAAAACTGGAGCGTAATACAATAAATATATTACAGTACAAGTACATGAATACAGTAAAATAGAAACTGTAAAACATGTACATTTAAGGTGCTTGTTGTGCTGTCTGATAGTCTGAGGTATAAAAGAGAGCATACCGCTTAGTTTGTGTGACAGGAGGTCTTAGTCTACCACTACGTTCTATAACTCTACCAGTCAGATTAACACAGGAGGTAATGTCTATTGCAGCTCTTTTAAAGACTCTACCATAATACCTGCTGGAGATGCCTGGTCCTCATACATGTAAAGCATGCTCTCTACCACTGAGTACATCCCCTGAAGATTTTCAGATTGTTTTGACTTTTTTCTGAGATAGACATAGACTTATCTTTATTAATCCTTTTGGACGACTCCATCAAGGAAATTAGGTTTACTGTGATGTGTCATTGGTTTGCTGTCACTCTTAAAGAATGCCATTCGTTGTCGGCAGGATTCTAACCTGCGCGGGGAGATCCCAATGGATTCTAGTCCATCGCCTTAACCACTCGGCCACGACAACTTGTAAAGCAGTGCTATACTTGTTTGCACAAATGTTTATAAACTTTTCAATTGGTTAGTAGTAGTTACCAGACACGGGCAAAGTGCAAATTGTAGTGCACTGCCTGTGTCTGTGGATCACCCATGGAGGCAGCTTGATTGATTGATGTGCTCCCTTATTTGTACCATAACAGAGATCTAATATTTATCAAATTAGGTTGGGCAAGTAACCTTTCTGGCTAATCTTCACAAATAAAGCAAACCACACAATGAAAATACTGCGATGGATGGGAATCAAACCCAGGTCAACTGCTTAGAACGAGCTCTGCTCACACTATACCACCATCACTGGACAAAACAATACTCACTTAAAATCTTTTAACACATCTGGGCATTGAGACTGAAAATGTACTCTATCACTGAGCTACAGCCCCTGAAGATTTTCAGATTTTTTAAACTTTTTTGTGAGATCACGGATATAAGAGAAGAAAACTGGGTGGAATATGTAATGTTAATGTTGTATATTGCTTCAAAACCTGGTGGTGGCTGGAAATCAAACCATGGCAACATGCTTGCACTGCTATTGTATAAAACAAAGTTAAAAAGTAACATCACTCAAGAAAGCTACTGCGATATGGCTGGGAATCCAACACTTCTCACGTTCAAGAGAAGGCCTGTTCCAGCCAGACTATGATTGATGCATGAAATCCCTGTTATTAACATATAGCAAGTCCCATATGGTCCAGCAGTTAGGATTCCTGGTTTTCACCCAGGTGGCCAGGGTTCAACTCCCGGTATGGGAATCGGTATCTAGCTGGTGAAGGTCTGCAGAAACAATCTGTAGTATTTGTGTCATTGGTCCTGTATTAAATGAGAGCTGTATTAACCCTATGCCCTGATATGCATTTCCACAAACCTGCCTAATATAATGATAATAAATAGACATAATATGTTTTATGACCAAACATTGTAAAACTTTAACTAGACATGGTGGTGGAGAAAGGTGAAAACCTGAATCCTGACTGCCAGACCGGACTTCTTGCACTTTTTTATCAACAAGTGACGTATGTGTTTATGTGCCATGTTCTCGCATATCTATGGATGTATTCATAAAATCACTGTTATTATTCAACGTGTCAGTCCCATATGGTCTAGCAGACTGGATTCGGCCTAAATAACTTTTACACACATTCTTAAGGAGTCCTCTGGAGACTACAATCAGTACATCTGAGAAAGCTTTCAGTTAGTTTGATTTGACATTCATTTGGCCTAAAGTGGTGTCCAAAAGGTCTTGGGTGCTGCTCCTAAAGACTTCTAATAGTAAGGAAAACCCTGGTTTTCACCCAGGTGGCCCTGGTTCAACTCCCGGTATGGGAATTGGTATTTAGCTGGTAAAAGTCTGCAGAAAGATCTCTACGATCTCCGACATTGGTCCTCTATTAAATCAGAGCTGTAGTTAAGTACGTAAAAAGGCAAAAAGTGAAAGATTAACTCAAGAAGTGTTTAATAAAGATGACCAAGTACAGCTGTATCTGTATCTGTTAACCATATGAATTATCTGTATCTGTATCTGGCCAAACCCGGAAGTGGACAGGATTTAACCTGGAAGTGGGTTAGGTTGTCTTGAGAAATGGGCGGGCTTTAACCAGTATATTATTTAAGCTGCAATGGATATGGTTTGATCAAAAATTGTTATATTTATTGCTGAATGCCAGGGACCCAATGGCAAGGCTGCACCTCCAAGGCGCTAGTAAAACACAAGTAGTAAAAAGTATCGAACAGGGAGGCATGATAAAGGAACAGGGGGGGCTCCAAGACCCAAAAGATGAGGTCATGATGGCATTTGACATGAAATGAAAGTGGTAGGCTAGTACAAAAGGTCACATAAACTAAACATGCCCGTTGTGACACAAAGGACAATACAAGGGTTTAGTTGGCCAGTTATTGTTGCTTTTTAATTTGCGTTGTGATTGTTGTGTGCTTCAATATCACACATGTGGATATTATGAAAGAAACTGCCTAGCAAACCCTTGCTACACTGTAAAGGTTCCATGGTGTATGGTTAGCACTCTGGACTTTGAATCCAGTGATCTGTGTTCAAATCTCAGTGAACCTGTTTTGAAGCCACAGCACAAGTGAGGTCTATTAGCTTTGGAACCCCCCTTTCCTCACAGCTTTCAACTGTCAGATATGGATGGGGAGTGGGACGTGGACACTGTGTCCAACCCTTTCTGTGTAAAAAAAAAAAACTAACAATAGCACATGGATCAAAAACCAAAACGGACACATCTAGACTCATTGTGGGAATTGTACGGCAATATATGACACGTTTAGACCATGAAGACAGTTATCAGTTTATTTCCCAGGGCAGGTATATTTGTGGACTCAGTGGACAATTTTGAAGATAATTGCACAATGTTGACCCAATTGTCAGTCTATTTCCCATCTGGCAGGGACATTTCTGGATTCAGGTGGACATTGTGGACAGAAACATTGGTGGATTGATTCCCACCATAGCATTTAGCCTGTATGCACATTGCCTTAACATCCTGCGCAATGTATTGCCATTGTCAAGCACATTGCCACCCTGGTGACTTTCTTCATGTCTCCATGTCTCCATATATTTGGGCTGACAGTTGAGAACCTTCCCTTGTTAACTATGAAATGGATGACTGAGAACCTACTATATATAGACATGTTTAATTTACTATATTGTAATTTTTGAGAAAGGTCCTACTGAACATCTGTTGGATCAGTCAGGATGGCCGAGCGGTCCAAGGCGCTGCGTTCAGGTCGCAGTCTCCACTGGAGGCGTGGGTTCAAGTCCCACTTCTGATAACTTGCTTTTTTCATCTCAAAACTAATGTCTGAGTCATGATATTGGATATAAGAGGACATGAATGTGCACGAGAACCGCAATTGCAAGTGCAGTGTTTTGTGAGCATCTTATTGTCAACACATGTAAAGTTACTGCTGTAATTTAACTGAGGGGATTCGGTGGTGTGAAAGTTATCTTTTGTTTTAAAACAATGGGTTGTGTACAAAACAGGAGAAAAGGGTTTGTTTTTGCATCCAGGTTGTATGTATGTATAACAGATCAAAATGCGCAAATTTACATCTCCATCGCAAGACGGGGTTGGACAGACAGATAGATTTAAATCCTTACAGATAAACAGTCATTGTAGTGTGAGTTGTCAGGATCTGCAAAGTTTACTGAGATTAAAACTGGGCCGTATAATGGCGATTATACAAAAAGAGAGAAGTATCCACTCGGTGTTACCTGTCGTTGCTATGGGTAACAAGAGTTCAGTACAGTACAGTCACACGTTTCCTTCGGGGCCCGTTAGTGGATGAAATGGTTAAAACATTTGGCCCTGGATGCATAGACTCCCTGCCATGTTGAGCGACAAAATGTGGGTGTCCTGA
>NW_022605174.1:0-15654 GCF_008692095.1 Etheostoma spectabile | reverse complement strand
AACAAGCCAATTTTGTAAATGTAAGGAGTAGAAAGTGCAAATTGTATTGGACTGCCTCAGTCTGTGGATCCTTATGGAGGAAGCTTGATTGATTGATATACTGCCTTATTGTACCATAACAGAGATCTAATATTGTATTAAACCAGGTTGGGCAAGTAACCTTTCTGGTTAGTTCTTGACAAATAGAGTAAGTAAAATCACTCAACAAAAACTACTGCAAAGGCTGGGAATCAAACCCAGGTCAACTGCTTGGAAGGCAGCTATGACTCACCACTATACCACCATCGCTGGACAATACAACTTTCACCGCTAATCTTGCAACACATCTGGGTAGTGAGACTGAAAATGAATGATAAGACATATATGGTGGAGACGGGAGGCTTCCAGTACCTATGAGATAATAACAGTATTTGTTCATGAAGGCACATTTGCAATTTGGTGAAATAGTATATAATGATTGTTTGATATGATCCCTTATGCTGTAACATAACAGACACCTAAATTTTCTCAAACTGGGCTGGACAAGTAACTTAATAATACAAGTTATTCATTTTATACATCAATTTTAGGACGCATAATATATTAGGGATGAGCGAGTACAGCATTATCTGTATCGGTATCTGTTAACCATATGACTATCTGTGTCTGTATCTGTTGCTACGGTAGGCAAACTGGTGTGAGTCCAATGTTGATGGTAGCAAGTTTTTAGTGTGCAAGACCAGCTGCTCAAAGCACTTCATTACGATGGGTGTGAGTGCTACAGGGCGGGTAGTCGTAAGGCACTTCGGGCTGGAGTGTTGATACAGCAGCTGGGCAAGAGACAGGTTGAAAATGTCGGTAAAAACCCCAGCAAGCTGCTTCTCTGCACATGCCCTGAGTACGCGTCCAGGGATGTTAACTGGTTCAGCAGCCTCGTGCGTGCGGATCCTGCTCAGTGCCTTGCAGACATCTGTGGAGGAGAGTGTGATTGGCGGGTGTTGGCTGAGGGTTTGAGCTTGGTGGCAGTTTCTTTGTTGCTCTTCAAAGCGAGCATAAAAGAATTTAGCTCGTTCAGGAAATTGACATCAGTGGCTGCGGGGGTTTGTAATTGTCTCAATGTTGCTGTCAAACTTTAAGTTAGAGTCCATGACTACACCAAGATTTCTGGCTTTCTCTGTTGTTTTAAACATCGTAGTTTGAAGCTGAGCGCAGACTTTTAATTGTTCCTCTTTTGCTCCAAAAAAACAGCAACTCGGTTTTCCTTAATTTAATTTCAGAAGTTCTGGCACATCCAGCTTTTAATTTGTCTAATGCACTTAGTCACTTTTACTGTAAATGTTTGAAATGTTGTTAGACATGTTAATTTTGACACATCGCTATTATAAACCAGATTCAGTCACAGATGCTTTGTCTTGGATTCTGAGTGACAGTGAAATATGTAGTAAACCTAAATATATTTACATGTATTTACTGTGGCTACTGGAACAGCGCCACCTATCAATTGACGTGCCAAAACTAGCACTAGGATGTTCCTCGTTGGTATAATGGACAGTATCTCAGCCTATTACGTGGAAGACTGGGGTTTGATTCCCCGAAGGGGAGATTTTTCTACCAGTTAGGCCTCCAGGAATGTGTGGTGGACTATCATGAGGGGAAAGCGGTCCTTGGCTCAGGCTGTGTTCAGCATGGGAGGAGAACTCCTGACCCTAAATGGGAATATTGTCAAGCGATGGAAGGAGCACAACTCCTGGACATGAACAACACGTCTCAAGGCGCAGCAGGAGGTGGGAGAGTGATTCTTTTTATGCTCTTGCAGATGATGTGGTTCTGTTGGGCTTCATCATCCTAATCATCATCTTCATTCTCCTCTGCCGTCTGCTGGGGCAGCAGCATCGGAGCCAGCGATACAAACAGACTGAACAAACTGATCAGGAGGCTGGCTCCGTGATCGGCTGCAAACAGGACACTTTTGAAGCTGTGGTGGAGAGGAGGTCTCTGAACAAACTGTTATCTATCATGGGAACCCTGACCATCCTCTCCACCCCCCATTGGTCCAACAGAGGAGCAGCTCTCAAAGAGGCTCCGACAGCTTCGATGCCGCACGGACCGCTACAAAAAATCATTCCTAACACAGGCAATAACACTTTTTAACATGTCATCACTGGGGGCTAGATGAGACTTTTTAGACACCACACTACTGCACTAAGTGCAACCTGCACAATTGGTTTTATTTACATTTAGCATACATTTAGCATATTATTTAAGCATTTGCACATTTTGGGTTTCCCATCCTGTATATATGCAAATATTTGTTCTTGATTTTATTCCTATTATATTACTTCATGTATATTGTAGTATGTATATTTTTCCTAGTATCTAATTATATTATGTTCTGTGTTGTTATTTCTTTAAATTTAGAAAATATTTTCTAATGTGCTTATTAGTACATTTGCCTCTCATAACATCAATAAAGAGTCAAAATAAAACCAGGAACTTCATACATCAGTACATTCAGTACACTCTGGCCAAACTGCTGTCTGCTACACACCAGTTTTTAAAAAGTCAGGCTGTTCACTGACCAATCACTGACATCCACATATGTAGGTCATTAGCATTCAAGGTTTTCTTTCAATCAGTTGATTAGAGTGGTCTTTGACTCTCAGGGTAGACTTATAAAAGCTGGTGTGTAGCAGACAGCAGCACATCGTGCCAGTTAGGCCAGGATATACAAGCAAGTGGTTCAGTTTAGCTTGTGTGGTTAGCAGGTGTAGTTTGCTAGCAGCTAGGCTAGCTTTAGACACTGCCAACATCAGTGGCTATGGCTTTTGGGTGTTATCTCAGGTAATTTGCAGGATCATGTCGCTTTACAAGCTGTTGGTTGCCGTTAGTGCACCCTATGGTTTCAATTAATGTTTTTAATACATTAAATTTGTATTAACAGTGTGACCTTGCTCCTGTCTGTGTGGACAACTGCAAGTGTGATCATATTCCAATGATAAGAACTAAAACTTCTGCTTAAAACACATGCCTGTTAGTTCTTGGTGCATATACTTCAATTTGAACCCTTTTGTTCATGCAGGAGTTCTATGGAGGTCGTGATCGTTACTTCATGATAGCTGTTGATCTCTCCTACTCTGGGAATGAACCTGTCTTTGAGGCGGTTGGTAAGTCCTGCACAGCATTACAAGCTAGGGGTCAGAAACCATGTGTTCTCACTATTGAGTACAATGGCTATTTAACCTTATTTTGTAAGTTTTCTTAAGACTGGCCTGGCAGGTTTTTACTTTTGAGTAAATCTGACCCATTAATCCCAAGTATTTCACTGAATAGAGTGAAAACTTTGTTTGAGCAGACAAAACTAGGGATTTGTCTTTCAGATGAGACGGGGTGTAACCCATCACTAAGGAGTATGCAGCAAAGTGCGGCTACAGTGTCAGTGTTGTCCCTGCATCAGAACATCTGGAGCTCAGAGCCTCTTACTTCAGCTGTCACACTGACAACAAGGTCCGTACAAATGGCATACAACACAGTTTTGGGTATTTCTGCACACTGTGGAGCCTTTTCAGGAACACATGTTTTCATCTTTGATTGGATATTTCAGGAGGATGAAGTACTCACATTCGCTTCAACCTGATTGTGACACAAGGGAAAAGACAGTCACCTATGCTTTGAACAAAACCTGTTGTCCCCCTCTTCCCTGGTCCCAGAGAGGTCACCTGTGAGGTCAACTACATGGAAGTAAGCTTGGTGCATGTTATGTAACCTGTGCAATTTCCAAATATTTTAAATACCCCTGGTTTCTTTGTCGGTGTCTGTGAGGAGTGATGTGGCAGTCCAACAGGGACAAAGAAGGATGACTGGGATGCTAGTTCAAAAGGGTATGTTTGACATGTCTACTGGGAAAGGTGTGAAATTTGTCATTGGCAGTTGGATAACATGCATCAAATTTGTTTATACAATTCAATGGTTTGACAATGTGCTTTATTCAGGCCTATTCTCAGCCACTTCAGCTTGGCAGGTGATGTTTCAGGGCGCAGCCAGGGGTGTTGCCCATTAGCCTTAACACGGCTAAGACGCATGGATATACATTTGACTTAACAGATGGAAGGCTTGTATTTCGTACTCGGTATGGACAACCTGAATCATACAGGACTGAGGTAAACTACTGATGCAGTTTAGTGCATCTAGTTTTTTTTTTTTTTTTTTTTTTTTTTTTTTTTTTTTTTTTTTTGAAATTCCAGAATGGTATGTTTTTTTTGTCGGTAAATCAGTTATCCCCGCCCCCCTCCAGGTGAATGGTGTTCCAGTAGAGGTGGTCCATGCAACACTATTGTCCCGACTAAGCGGGTTTCAGTCATGGTTGACCTGGTGGCTGCTTGCTCAATGCGTCAGTATTGCCATCTTTCATGCTGTGGCTTTTTTCCCCTTGACATACAGCAAATAAAACTAATACTGGTGTAATATCTCTCAGATAAAGGATCATATGACAACAGTAGCTACATATGTGGGAGACTTCTGAGGTGCTACATCCATGGGTGTCAGATGTAAACCAGATGCAGGTCAACATGGAGTCAATGGTGAACTTGTGGCGCAGCCGATTGCAGAGAAGAGAGGCTACATTGTGAAGCAGCCAACTCCACAGTCAAGATCAGCATCCCCTCTAGGCTGAAGGAGTATACAGGAAGGTCAGGAGGCAGGGCTATGTTCATTAAACATGTTTTAAAATGTGGAGGAGTTTTGAGCTAGTTGCATATTTAAATACATTTCCTGATACCTTGTTTTCTTTCACAGAGCATCGTGTCTGGGAACCTACGAGTTCTCCATCTTTCATCTCTACTTGGAGCAAATCTCTGTGGATGAGGATCATGGTGACACCAGACTTCGCATTCACAGGATGCTGGCCACTCCCCTGCTGCCATGCACAATTTTCACTGAAAACAGTAAGTCTAACCAGGCACACTGATGGATGAAGCTTCATGAACCAGTGTCTTTAACATCTGAGCCCACTAGATGTGCACTTAAGAGAAATGCCCAAGGCATTGCAATTCAGTATATTCTCAACCAATTGAACAGAGTGCCATCTATTAGTGTCAGGAAAATAGACACTGGTTCACAATCTTCATTAAGCCATCACAAGGCACTTGCTTTTTTTTCAGGAACAGTTTCTGAGGAGCGTGCATTAACGGTCTACCTCGGGGACGTCCCAGAAGACGTTGAGTTGGTTGCAGTTAACTTGAATGGACGGGATTTTACAGTTCCCTTTACAAATGCAAGCCAGCCACACCATCGCAAAAGTTAATGTTTCCAACCACACTCATGGCTACGTTCTGAAGGTGTCTTTTGATGACCCTGTTGTCATGCAGCAGGTAAAAGGGCTTTGCATTACATGTGCGGTATTTCCAGATGTCATGTTTACACATAAACTTCATCCTGCTTGAATCAACATATTTTCTATGTCCTTTAGTTAATCAAAGATGCAACAATTCAGCACAGGCTGGACCTCAACTACACCCTGACTGTTCTGCCTGAAAATAAGCCTTTTACAAACTAGCATCAGTGATGGCGGTAACCGATGTCTGTAAGTTTCTTATTTTAGACATGGTCAATCCTAGTGTATGAAGCAGAAGTGGTAACAGTGTTTGTCTTCACAGCTCCTCCAGCCTTTGATGCCGTCTGTTCCGAGTCTGGCATCAGCTTTAAAATGGACCACCGGCCTATTGACCCCCTGTGGGAGATCCGTATAGGCTCAGAGCTGCTGACTACAGAGCTGGCAGCTAAGTACGGCTACATCATGAGCAACAATAGCCAGAGACTGCTGCTCGAGGTGCCGCTCTTCACTCATGGCTACAAGTACAAGGTGAGATGAGACTAGAGCATAAACACTTGTATTTAATGGGATGTTTTATACATGAACATCAGTCAATATTTGCATGTGTTTTAGAACATTACTGTAAAGGACTTCGTTGGCACTTTTGAGCTCCTCATGCGGAATTGTGAAACAGAGGGCCAAATTTCAACTATCAAGACTTGTCAGTTCTCTGCTACTGAACTCATTGGTAAGGAGTATTCCCCCCCCCCCCCCCCCCAACTTTAAGATCCTTATATAGCTTACAAAAGTGCTAAAACTCAGTTCTCTGCAGTTTGTTCAGCTGATGGCAGGAAAACTGTGGTGGCTGACTTGTCTCTGGCCATCACAAGTGAAGGAGTTCCTTCTAGAATCCACCTGGTAGATAAAACTGTAGACCCAAAGAGATGGACGGCACCAGGGCTCTCTTCTTCTTTTCCAATAAACAGCTGTGGATCCACAGTTGAGGTACTGCTTCTTAATGTAACTGAACTCATTCACAATTTTATATCTGGCAATATGAGCACCCAAATGTTATGCTTGATTTCTCCAGCTTGGCAAGGAGTCTGTGACTTACAAAAACGAGATTTTCTTCAGCAAGAAGTTGAATGCACCAACTGTCTCCAGCAATGATTTGGACAGGTAGATTTCAACCCAACTATTTTAGCTAATACAACTCCCTCAACTTAACGCAAACAACCCTATTTTCTTGTCTTGCAGGGTGACTATCCAGTGTACATATGCTCTGGCTGGACTACTGTCAGTATACAGGTTTCAGTCTGACACAGCTGGGGTCGGCCATATTGTGCATTCTGCACACTCGACTGAAGGTTGGTTGTTTACCTGTTGAACTGAACCGCATCCTTAATACATCACATGCTGACATCTGTCTGGTCTTCTCCAGGTCTACTGGGTCCCACCATCAACCCCACTACAGTGCAAATGTTGTCCACTCAAAGACGTGTATCAACTAACCTAAGTACATCAGTGTATCCAGCTTGACAAACAATGTCTCAAGCGCTAGTGTTCCAGGAACGGTCTCTAACACTGTTGCTAGCGTGTCACGCAACATCTCTAGCATTCCAGGCACCGTCACCAGCAACATCTTTAGCGTTCCGGGCACCGTCTCTAGCATTCCAGGCACTGTCTTGAGCACCACTAGCATTCCAGGCATGCTTGCTAGCATATCAAGCCCAGTCTCTAGTATTCCAGGCACTATATCGAGCGCCGTCGCTAGCAACATCTCTAGCATTTCAGACACTGTATCAGGCATTCCAGGCAACATCTCTAGTGTTCCAGGCACGACCACTAGCATACCAGGCAGTGTCTCAAACACAGTCGTTGGCAACATCTCTAGCATTCCAGGCACTGTATTGGGCACCACTAGCATTCCAGCCACCGTCTCCAGTGTTCCAGGACCTGTATCAGGCACCCTTCCTAGCGTATCAAGCAACGTCACTAGTGTTCCGGGCACTGTTGCTAGCATTACAGGCAACATCTCTAGTGTCCCAGGAACCGTTGTTGGCGTACCAGGCAGTGTCTCAATCAACATTTCTAGCATTCCAGGCACAGTCTCAAGTGTTCCAGGCCCTATGTCGGGCACCGTCTCGAGCACTACTAGCATTCCAGGCACCCTTGCTAGCATATCAAGCACCATCGCACATGTTCCATGCACCCTTGCTAACATATCAAGCACCATCGCACATGTTCCAGGCACCGTCACTACAGTTCCGGGCACAGTCTCTAGCATTCCAGGAAACATCTCCAGCCCCATCGCTAGCATTCCAGGCAGTGCCTCAAGCACAGTCATTGGCAACATCTGTAGCGTTCCAGGTACTGTGTCGGGGACCGTCTCTAGCGTTGCAGGCACTGTATCGAGCACCAGTAGTGTTCCAGGCACCGTCTCTAATGTCTCAGTCACTAGTATTCTGAGCACTGTCTCAAAGGAAGAAGCTATTAAGCCCACTACAGCGCTTCAAACACCAGTGTCATCTACCAGATGCACCCGACGATGTTTTTCAGTGAGACCTGCTTTCCAGCCTTCTGAGTCCAAAGCATCCAGCTATCCAAACGATGTCTCAAAGGAAGTAACCATTAAGCCCACTAGAGCGCTTCAAACCCCAGTGGCCACTACCAGATGCACCCGAAGATGCTTTGCAATGCAACCTGCTTTCCGGCCTTCTCCTCAGTACATCAAAGTATCTGGCATTCCAAACTATGTCTCAAAGAATATATCAGTCTTTTCAAACCACTGTCTCAAAGCAAGTATTCAACTTTTTAAACTATGTCTCAAAGAAATTATCTGACTTTTAAATGATGTCTCAACGACGGCGTCAAGCTTTTTAAACGATGTCTCAATGACCGCATCTGGGCTGTAATGATACAAGAGGTAAGTTTGCTTATCTGAACTTTGTCGTCATTTAATTTCCTGAAGTTTTGGTAATTGGTCTTGTGTCATTCTGTTGCTTTTCTCAACAGGAGCCAGAGGGTCATCAACACTATAGTGACTCCATGTTTTTGGGACAGGAAGTTTTAAATGTGAACTTCAATAAATTTGTATCTTAAATGCGCTGACTGGTCATTGAGACTACATGAAAATGTATGTACCTAAAATTGCTCAAAGAACTGTTGCAAACTTAACATGCAAGATCCTAGCGCTTGGACCCAGCTTGAGGGTTTGAGACTGAAAATCAATCTTTAAATGTTGACTGCTGTATAAAGTTAGTGCTTTATGTGGTTACAAAGGAAGTTTCAGGACCCGCAGTGACAAAACTTACAAAAAAGGTATAACAGAGATGTTTGTAAAATACTTGCATAATATTGATTTTACTTTCTTTCTTTTTTTTTTTTTTTTTTAATTCTCAACAGAGTGGCCCTGACTCATAGCCTGACATCTCTAGATATGAGCTGGGTGTTAGGACCAGTCAGCAGAACCTTGAGGCTGTGCTTCAGCTCTTGGAGCTGCAATGTACTGGGACCTGAACATAGTGCGGTCTAAAAACATCTTGCAAAAGGATACAGTGTAAAATTTGCCACCTGGCAAACCCTGGACCATTTATTAAAAAAAAAAAAAAGTTACTGTGAGTTCTTTACAAAAGTGCTTTTAAAAATCTTAAACAGAACTTACCAGTGAGAGGCTGATATGATCTAGTATGTTAGATGAGCAGCTCATTTTGTACACACTGAAGTCATGAATTTCACTCTGAAATGATTTAGGATTAATATTTAATTCAAGGGGGCTGTGGTAGTTGAGTTTAGCCAGAAAATTGCGCATCATGTAGCAATGACAAATTTAGGACAAGGATCTTAGTTGAGATTAAAATACAAACAAGTGCTTCCAGGGTGGAAATATTTTTTTAAGTAAACTTGGCTTTCCATCTTAAAAGTGCTGTTATGTTGAGACAACATTTTGCTATTTAAGACACTTGTCACGTTTCCCAAAGTTTTTTTTTTTTTTTTTTTTTTTTTGGAATTTTTTTTTTGAATCTTTTAACATTTGTCACTTTTTTGTCGTTTTCTTTCTCACTTTTTAACTGCTTTCTCGATTACTTCTGCGTTTTTTTTTTGGGATGTTTGTTTTTCCCTATATTTCTGTCACTTTTTTCAATGTTCCTAAATGTTTTTTTTTCTTAAAATTCTATAAAATTAAATAAAACACCAGGTAACACTTTATAATAACCATTTATAGATGGTAAATTGATAGTTAATTAATCTTTAGTTATTTATGTTAGGAAACAGTTTACTGTTAACAAACCATTAAATTATAATAAACAATGTTTTACTAATTGTAAATTAGTGTTTGTTGTAATAGTTTTAGACAGCTGGGGACTTATTTTGATACACTAGTTAGGGCATAGAATCGAATATTGTTAGGGAGTAGTAGTTAGTCACATAGTTTTCAGATTTATCTAACATATAATCAAGAATATAATATAACTAAAGGGAGACTTGGCATACAGCCCGATCCGGTTGGGGAGAGTTCTAGCCACGACGGGGCTGGAGCTCTCTTTACTCGTCTCTCTTGGTTTGCTGTAATAATTGTTTTAGACAGCTGGGGACTTATTTTGATACACTGAGCTCCTCTCTCTATCTTTCCATCTTTTCATTTATGTGATCCATGTCCCAGAAATGCTTGTTACTAACCTAGCTCTGGGGAGTCATTCCCCGGAGTCCTTATGTTCTTTTTCCCCAGCATGTTTCCTTGGATCAGAGGGCTCCAAAATCAGGGTAGCAGCTGTCGCTTGGTCCCGCTCCATGTTCTGTGATGCCATGTTCAACTGCTACACTGCAGTGCCCTGCTACGTCCCTGCTACGTCCTGCTACGTCCTGCTACGTCCTGCTGTGCCTTGTAATGCCCGCCAGCGTCCTGCTATGCCATGAACTGCTACAAACTACTAATTATTTCTATTTTTGTTATTGCCACTCTTCATTAACCCCCAACCGGCCCGTCAGACAACCGCCTACCAAGAGCCTGGGTCTGACCGAGGTTTCTGCCTAAAAGGAAGTTTTTCCTCGCCACTGTCGCACTGTTGCTTGCTCTGGAGGAAACTACTAGAACTGTTGGGTCCCTTGTAAATCTGGAGCGTGGTCTATCTGTAAAGTGTCTTGAGATAACTCTTGTTATGATTGATACTATAAATAAAATTGAATGGATTGTCCACCATGGACTAAACATACTTTAAGACTAACTTTCACTTAGCATGTTTGTTACCTTAACACGTTAATTTCTACATATCTACTACTACCACTCTGATCATATTCCCTTCCTCAATACTCCATAAAGAAGCACAAAGAACGATCATCAATGACAGAGAGCATATGAAGTGAATCATTACTCTCTGTCAGATTCACGCTCAGAAAAGAATATCACGACTCATCATCGTGGTCAGCGAGACCAAACACTTTAAAAACACACCTCTCAAGTCAGAAATCTAGAAATGATCCCTGAAAGTATAGTCTTGGTTAGACTGAGGGGGGGGAACTGCATCTCATTCACTGCAGAGTGATTGTCACTCAGGGTTCAGAGGGACAGAAGCTAATCGTTACGTGCTCCAGAGGACTCTGAGGTGAGAAAATCTATTTAGATCTTTAAGAAGACCGATATGTAGATTGAATTAGATTTTCAGTCACTGTTGTCTCAATACTTTCAGTGTCAGCTACTTATTCTACAAAAAATGTTCTAGTTCTTTCTTTGCATTAAACACCAGCCAATCACAAGTGTTACATGTGAATAATGTAGAATTAATCAGGAAGTCACTTAAAAGATGGTTGCAAGGTCTACCAAATGTTTTTTACAACTGTAAGCTGTTGGAAACTTGGTTGCCATCTTCCTCAAAATGTCAATCACATGTTTTTCAGCCCTGAGAGCAGAGTGGAAGCGTGCTGGGCACCTAACCTAAAGGTTGATGGATCAAAACCATTCTCTGCTATTTTTTATGCTATCTGCATTAAGTCTATTCCAGTCTGTTAACAAATCATCTGTTGCTGCAAGTGTCTGATGTGAAATGTCTCCACTGCAGAAGAGTAAACTTAATCATGTCAAGTTTCAATAAATATAAAAATGGAAGCTACAGTGCTCAGAACTGCCATGACACCCATAAAAACTGGAGCGTAATACAATAAATATATTACAGTACAAGTACATGAATACAGTAAAATAGAAACTGTAAACATGTACATTTAAGGTGCTTGTTGTGCTGTCTGATAGTCTGAGGTATAAAAGAGAGCATACCGCTTAGTTTGTGTGACAGGAGGTCTTAGTCTACCACTACGTTCTATAACTCTACCAGTCAGATTAACACAGGAGGTAATGTCTATTGCAGCTCTTTTAAAGACTCTACCATAATACCTGCTGGAGATGCCTGGTCCTCATACATGTAAAGCATGCTCTCTACCACTGAGTACATCCCCTGAAGATTTTCAGATTGTTTTGACTTTTTTCTGAGATAGACATAGACTTATCTTATTAATCCTTTTGGGACGACTCCATCAAGGAAATTAGGGTTACTGTGAGTGTGTCATGGTTTGCTGTCACTCTTAAAGAATGCCATTCGTTGTCGGCAGGATTCTAACCTGCGCGGGGAGATCCCAATGGATTTCAGTCCATCGCCTTAACCACTCGGCCACGACAACTTGTAAAGCAGTGCTATACTTGTTTGCACAAATGTTTATAAACTTTTCAATTGGTTAGTAGTAGTTACCAGACACGGGCAAAGTGCAAATTGTAGTGCACTGCCTGTGTCTGTGGATCACCATGGAGGCAGCTTGATTGATTGATGTGCTCCTTATTTGTACCATAACAGAGATTAATATTTATCAAATTAGGTTGGGCAAAGTAACCTTTCTGCTAATCTTCACAAATAAAGCAAGTAACCACACAATGAAAATACTGCGATGGATGGGAATCAAACCCAGGTCATGCTTGCTTAGAACGCAGCTCTGCTCCCACTATACCACCATCACTGGACAAAACAATACTCACTTAAAATCTTTTAACACATCTGGGCATTGAGACTGAAAATGTACTCTATCACTGAGCTACAGCCCCTGAAGATTTTCAGATTTTTTAAACTTTTTTGTGAGATCACGGAATAAGAGAAGAAACTGGGTGGAAATATGTAATGTTAATGTGTATATGCTTCAAAACCTGGTGGTGGCTGGGGAAATCAAACCATGGCAACATGCTTGCACTGCTATTGTATAAAACAAAGTTAAAAGTAACATCACTCAAAGAAAGCTACTGCGATGGCTGGGAATCCAACACTCTTCACGTTCAAGAGAAGGCCTGTTCCAGCCAGACTATGATTGATGCATGAAATCCCTGTTATTAACATATAGCAAGTCCCATAGGTCCAGCAGTTAGGATTCTGGTTTCACCCAGGTGGCAGGGTTCAACTCCCGGTATGGGAATCGGTATCTAGCTGGTGAAGGTGCTAGAAACATCTGTAGTATTTGTGTCATTGGCCTGTATTAAATGAGAGCTGTATTAACCCTATGCCCTGATATGCATTTCCACAAACCTGCCTAATATAATGATAATAAATAGACATAATATGTTTTATGACCAAACATTGTAAAACTTTAACTAGACATGGTGGTGGAGAAAAGGTGAAAACCTGAATCCTGACTGCCAGACCGGACTTCTTGCACTTTTTTATCAACAAGTGACGTATGTGTTTATGTGCCATGTTCTGGCATATCTATGGATGTATTCATAAAATCACTGTATTATTCAACGTGTCAGTCCCATATGGTCTAGCAGACTGGATTCGGCCTAAATAAATTTTACACACATTCTTAAGGAGTCCTCTGGAGACTACAATCAGTACATCTGAGAAAGCTTTCAGTTAGTTTGATTTGACATTCATTTGGCCTAAGTGGTGTCCAAAAGGTCTTGGGTGCTGCTCCTAAAGACTTCTAATAGTAAGGAAAACCCTGGTTTTCACCCAGGTGGCCCTGGTTCAACTCCCGGTATGGGAATTGGTATTTAGCTGGTAAAAGTCTGCAGAAAGATCTCTACGATCTCCGACATTGGTCCTCTATTAAATCAGAGCTGTAGTTAAGTACGTAAAAAGGCAAAAAAGTGAAAGATTAACTCAAGAAGTGTTTAATAAAGATGACCAAGTACAGCTGTATCTGTATCTGTTAACCATATGAATTATCTGTATCTGTATCTGGCCAAACCCGGAAGTGGACAGGATTTAACCTGGAAGTGGGTTAGGTTGTCTTGAAATGGGCGGGGCTTTAACCAGTATATTATTTTAAGCATGCAATGGATATGGGTTGATCAAAAATTGTTATATTTATTGCTGAATGCCAGGGACCCAAATGGCAAGGCTGCAACCTCAAGGGTAGTAAAAAGATGACATCGAACAGGGATGGCATGATAAATAAAACAGGGGGGGCTCCAAGACCCAAAAGATGAGGTCATGATGGCATTTGACATGAAATGAAAGTGGTAGGCTAGTACAAAAGGTCACATAAACTAAACATGCCCCTGTGACACAAAGGACAATACAAGGGTTAAGTTGGCCAGTTATTGTTGCTTTTTAATTTGCGTTGTGATTGTTGTGTGCCTTCAATATCACACATGTGGATATTATGAAAGAAACTGCCTAGCAAACCCTTGCTACACTTGTAAAGGTTCCATGGTGTAATGGTTAGCACTCTGGACTTTGAATCCAGTGATCTGTGTTCAAATCTCAGTGGAACCTGTTTTGAAGCCACAGCACAAGTGAGGTCTATTAGCTTTGGAACCCCCCTTTCCTCACAGCTTTCAACTGTCAGATATGGATGGGGGAGTGGACACTGTGTCCAACCCTTTCTGTGTAAAAAAAAACTAAAATAGCATGGATCAAGAACCAAAACGGACACATCTAGACTCATTGTGGGAATTGTACGGCAATATATGACACGTTTAGACCATGAAGACAGTTATCAGTTTATTTCCCATCTGGCAGGTATATTTGTGGACTCAGTTGGACATTTTGAAGATAATTGCACAATGTTGACCCAATTGTCAGTCTATTTCCCATCTGGCAGGGACATTTCTGGATTCAGGTGGACATTGTGGACAGAAACATTGGTGGATCTTGATTCCCACCATAGCATTTAGCCTGTATTGCACATTGCCTTAACATCCTGCGCAATGTATTGCCATTGTCAAGCACATTGCCACCCTGGTGACTTTCTTCCATGTCTCCATGTCTCCATATATTTGGGCTGACAGTTGAGAAACCTTCCCTTGTTAACTATGAAATGGATGACTGAGAACCTACTATATCATGACATGTTTAATTTACTATATTGTAATTTTTGAGAAAGGTCCTACTGAACATCTGTTGGATCAGTCAGGATGGCCGAGCGGTCCAAGGCGCTGCGTTCAGGTCGCAGTCTCCACTGGAGGCGTGGGTTCAAGTCCCACTTCTGATAACTGCTTTTTTCATCTCAAACTAATGTCTGAGTCATGATATTGGATATAAGAGGACATGAATGTGCACGAGAAACGCAATTGCAAGTGCAGTGTTTTGTGAGCATCTTTATTGTCAACACATGTAAAGTTACTGCTGTAATTTAACTGAGGGATTCGGTGAAAGTTATCTTTTGTTTTGTAAAACAATGGGTTGTGTACAAAACAGGAGAAAAGGGTTCTTTTTTGCATCCAGGTTGTATGTATGTATAACAGATCAAAAGCGCAAATTTACATCATTCCATCGCAAGACGGGGTTGACAGATAGATTTTAAAATCCTTACAGATAAACAGTCATTGTAGCTGTTTGCAGGATTTCTGCAAAGTTTACTGAGATTAAACTGGGCCGTATAATGGCGATTATACAAAAAGAGAGAAGTACTTCCACTCGGTGTTACCTGTCGTTGCTATGGGTAACAAGAGTTCAGTACAGTACAGTCACACGTTTCCTTCGGGGCCCGTAGTGGATGAAATGGTAAAACATTTGGCCCTGGATGCATAGACTCCCTGCCATGTTGAGCGACAAAATGTGGGTGTCCTGAAAAAAAGGTTCTTATACTCCATCTCCCCTACCTCTTTTTTTGTTTCTTGTTCTGTCTTGGCAAGAAGTATTGTGCTTTTGGGTCGTCTGTCCATCTCTACATCAGAATCCAAAATTCTTAATTGATCCCTGAAGGGAAACTCTGGATAAGAGGGCTCCTTCGAGCCGGATTTGAACCAGCAACCTAAGGATTTCAGCTTTACGCCTCTACCGTCCTCCGCTCTATCAATTGAGCTATCGAAGGGAGCTAGTCTTGCACACACACTTCCAATCAATCAATATGGAGATTATCGCAATATTTTGTTGATTTTCTACTCCAAA